>NC_049910.1:6184451-6484451 GCF_001411555.2 Juglans regia | reverse complement strand
CATAGTTCTCAAAGTAATTATTAAGTAATTTCTTTGTACAGATGAAATAGGACTTCTACCATTTTATCAGAAATTATTAACATTTTTTAATATAATCACTAATTTTTCTAATCTGTTATCACGTGATGTGATGGAACAAGAGTATAACGGTGTTTATATTTAAAGATTACATAATAATTACTTGATATTTAACACAATATTATTAGTACGCTTAGCACTATTCATCTGGGCCAAATTTTTTCCCGGCCCGGTCTGGAGCTCGATTTGCAAAACTCGGGCTGGGTACCGGGTTTTTTCTTAAAAATCAAACCCAGCATCAAAACAACACCGTTTTGATGAACCAAAATGGCGTCGTTTTGACACAACGGTTAGTTCCCGTATCAATGTATCATTCCCCCCCCCCCCCTCTAGCCCTCTCTCTCTCTCTTGTTAATGAACCCTAGCCTCACTCCTCAGTGCCGAACTGCCGATCGAAAAAACCCCATCATCCTCCTGATTTCAAGGTTTGTTCTCTTCTTTTTATTTCGATTTGGGTCAGTTTTTAACTTTTTATGCTCAAATTTCATGACTGAGTTTGCAAATGCTTGAGGCATTTTCTCGTGACCCCATCATCTCTCTTGTTCTAATGTGGGTTTGTGTTGGGTTAGTTTTGTGTGAGGTATGTGATTCTCCATGCATTTATTTCTTTGTGGACATAATTTTCAGTACTAAAGTTATTTTCGATTGAGATGTGGGTAATTAGTGAAAAAATCATCTATGCATAAGCAGTAGTACTCTTCAACTCATGTACACTTTCCTTCTCAAACTTCTCAACCCACTTGCTTTTAATGCCTAATATTCCGAAATTAGTACTTTCGTATGAAGTTTCCAAGAAAAAAAAAAAAAAAGCTAAGTCATGAAATTATTCATTGTGTGAAGGAAAATTATGCTTTTATATGGGAAATTGTACCATCTTCAGTTATTTTTTTTCACTTCTTGCTCATGCATGCCCTGTGTAGTGTTCTTGTTTAGAGGGTTTTGTTTCATTCTGGATAATGTTCTTCAAATTTGCTTTCTGCTTGACGCTTGTAGAGTTGTAGTTGTGGTCTGGGGTGGGGATCCATGTTGGGTTTGATTGGGTTGGGAAGCAGAGACTAATCTGTAGATTGTGAGCATTGTTAGCATAATGAGAGTATTGTTTGACAGTCTGGATGCTGAATTTGTATGGTGGTTTGGTGTTATGGTCAGAAAGACGTTTATTATTTGTAGGTTCTGTTATATTTGATTATTAGTATTTGATTATTTATTATATTGTGTGTGATGGTTTTTATTACTAAATAACAGATGAAAGAAGATTCTGTGAGTTGCAATATCGATACAATCCAAGGGGTTAGTGGTAACTCCTCGTCTATTCTAGTGAATGTGGAGGAGCATGGGAGTCTTACAATCCTTTCATCTATATATACATAACAACCTACCCATTCCATCCCACCTTTACCCAAGCAATAAAAACAAAACACCTAGTAACCAATCGATGGTTTGGGAACACTTTACTAAAGTGCAACCTATTGACCATGATAACCCAAAAGCTCAATGCAATTATTGCACTAAGCTATATAGTTGTCACTACAAGAATGACACTTCATCTATGATACACCACCTCCAGAATACATGTAAGACTTCCCCTCTTAGATTTAAAGGAGTTGGAAAAAATCAATCATCTAGTGTTAAGAGGGATGTAGAGGAAAGAGTGTGTAGCCCGCCCACAAAGTCTAGTGAAGTATGATGCAGAAAAACTTAGAATGTCAACCGCTAAGTTTTTTATTAGGTGTGAATTGCCTTTTAGGCTTGTGGAGAACGAAGGTTTTGTTGAGTTCGTGTCTGATTTAGAGTCTCGATTTGTTTTGTCATCCCGAATCACTTTTAAAAAGAGATTGATTGAGCTATATAACGAATAAAAGATATAACTACAAAAATTGTTGGATGGTTAAAAAATATGTCTAACCATCGATTCTTGATATCGGTGCAAACTATGAACTACATGTGCATTACTGCACATTTTATTGATTGCAATTGGAGATTGCACAAAAAAATAATAAAGTTTTGCCAAATTCTCAACCATAAGGGCGAAATTATTGGGAGGGTATTAGACTTAAGGTTGTATGATTGAAAGATTAATAAGATCTTGACCATCACAACTGATAACGTCTCCTTTAATGATGTTGTTGTTGATTACATGAAGAGGATAATAAAGGATAGTGATTGCACCATATTGGGTGGTGAGTTTCTTCACATGCGATGTGCTGCCCATATATTAAATTTGATTGTTATGGACGGTTTGAGAGATGTTTATGAGTTTGTAACAAGGATTAGAGATGCCGTCAGATATATGAAGTCTTCACCGTCAAGGTTTGCCAAGTTCAAGGCTTGTGCGGTAAAGGAAAATATTAGTGGGAGAATGATTTGCTTGAATGTTCCTACTCGATGGAACTCCACATATTTGGTTTTGAGTACCGCTGAAAAATACGAACAAGCCTTTGAACACTATTATATGTGTGTGGATAGTGAATTCGTGAACCCCACTGTTGATGATTGGAAAAAAATACATATTTTTGTAGGGTTGCTAAAAATATTTTATGATATTACATTGAACATTTATGGTTCTTTGTATGTGACAACTAATGTATACTTCCAAGAACTCTGCACAATTAAAAATACATCAAATGATATGTGCAATAGTCATAATATTATCACTAGGACCATGGGCATAAGTATGAAAAGTATTGGGGTAGCACATATATGTTCAACTTGATGATATATGTTACTTTTGTGCTTAATCGATATAAAATGATAGCAATGGAGTTTTGGTTGAAACAGTGCAAAGGGGATGAGTTGGTAGATAGGATAAAGGCCAAGGTTAACTCTTGTTAAGCCGCTTGATTGAGCAGTATAACAAATTTTGTGTGAGTAGTGGGGGGAGTTCTAATGTGGCTCAAGGGAGGCCAAACATTACTTCTACTTCTACTACTACCTCGACTAAATTTGATATCAGGTTAGAGAAATACCTTCAGGAGCAAGGCTTTATGGAGTTTAGATTAGAATTAGATCGGTATTTGTTTGAGGGGTGTACACAAAAATCACCCAGTTTTTATATTTTGGATCGGTGGAAAGTTTATGCCACCAATTATCCTGTCATTACTGAGGTAGCACGTGATGTGTTAGCCACCCATATTTTCACTGTTGCCTCGGAGTCCGCATTTAGTATTGGAGGACGCATCTTGGATCCTATTAGGAGTTCATTGTCTCCAAAGATTGTCGAAGCCCTAATTTGCACTCAAAATTGGAAAAATATGTACAGTCGATGGGCCTTGAAAGTAAGTTTGAAACTTGAAATATTTTTTTAATATTTATTTATCTCGATTTATTATCTATCTAACTCACTTTTAATATTTTTTTAGATGATCATCTAGCTTCATCTTCAACAGAGACTACTATGAGTCTCTCTTCCCATTCATGCTAAAAAAAACTAGTGTAAGTACTTTTATATTTGTTATGCTGAATTTTTGACTTTAAATTTCACAACGATTCATGTAGATGCACTGTACCTAAAGAATGTGACATTTCTTGAGAATGGTGACAAGTGTTGTTTTCACATGAATACATTGAATAGAACACTTTTGTTTTGGGTCTTTTTGGGGTTGATCACTTTTGACATTGGAAACATTGACTGGAATCTATGCTTAGCATTGTCACAATTTTCTTTTACATGTATCTATCTTGCTGAGAAAGAGATAGAAGATAACCCAACTAGAATGAATCAATTTGTGTTAGGCAAGCTTAGAAAAGTTCTTGATGAAATGTTAGCAAAGGCTTCTTTGGGGAGCTTCTTTGGTGTGAGATTAAATCACTAATGGGAAGATTGTGCTGCTAATTTTGTAACTCATTTCTTGTAATTTTATGTTTGATAATGTAATTATAAATACCGATAGTGTAATATGTAGTGGATTGCATTATGTTGCATGCATAGATGAATATTTGATTTTTTTTTTTTATATGCATTTAGCATTTTCAGAACACAAATATTATGCGTTTAATGAACATGACTTCTTAAAAAACAAATCCGGGTACAACCCGAAACCCGAATTTCCGGGTTTCAAAAACCTGGATCCACCCGGATTTTGGCCCGGGTCTGACCCGGACTAACCTAGATCCACCCGAGTTCTGGCTCGAGTTTGATCCGGATCTACCTGGGTTTCAGCCCGAGTCTGACCCAGACCAACATGATCCGGGTTCCGGCCCGGGTTTGAAACCCAGGTCCCGGTCTGGGTATACATAGGTTCCCAAGTTGGAACCCGGATGAACACCCCTAAATACGCTATATATGCATGACGTGACTAATTGGTAGGGTTGCCGAAATTTGCAACGCCTCTTAGTTTATTTTGTATGGTTTTTAACCATGGCCATGCATGGTTTTTAACCAGGTGATCAAATTAGTGAAAAGAAGTCCGATAAGAATGATGGAGGCAGAGTGATCTCAATCCTAGCTAGCTTTAACATTCGTTCGTGAGACTCCAATCCAAAGAAACCAAGCTCTTAAATTGAATACCCGTTATTGCTACGTACTCAAATGCCAGGAAGATATTAACAAAGAACTGCTCGATCGTTTTTTTTAAAAAAAAAAAAATAAATCAAATGATCGTATTGTATCATCATTTATCTCTCGAACTAGTGCATTGGTTTCCCATTAATGACAAGACTTTGGTTTTAGCCTTCGCTATATTTTAATATTAATAATGGCGTGCACCTCATGCATGTCAACCTTTTAGACATCAAACCAGTCATACGTTAACGCGCGTTCGAGAAAAGAAGAAGAAGAAGAAGATGATTAATTTACATTAAAGAGGAATATATATAAGTACTTAATAATATTATATAAGATGATCCTGTTCATTCTAAGATCCTTGTTAATTGTTGTGATCAGTTTACCAGTGATCAGTCAAATGCTGAAATTAACTTTGATCATCATGTGTATAAATATAAATATATATATATATATATATATATATATATATATGCCCGTGAATTTAATTGAGTCACAAGTTAAAATAATTTTCCTGATTACGAATAAGCATCGGGAAATAACTCAATTTCATTTTGGGAATCGCGCGAGATCATGTTTTAGGGTTTGCATAAATATTATTGCTTATCAATCATAAGTTATTTATTGTTTCAGGATGCATATATGACATCAGAGGCCGGCCCGGATATTGATTGAGTTCCCGTACCCCATGACTACTTCCTTACTAAAAAATAAATAGATAAATAGACAAATTTATAAAGCTAATTCTCAATCAAAGCCTAATCTCGATACCTAGCCTGCTTAACATCAGTACGTACGTACTACTTATAACTAATAGTTGAATTATCAACTATAGTCACCAAAAATTGTAATTATAAATATATATAAACTCATGATCAAGAGACTTTCAGTAATATTAATGATATTATTGGAGGGTACAAGTGCATGTATTATAATAATTCTGCAAGTACTAGTAGTACTGATATAACATAATATAGATCATATATATATATATATGTATATATATGTTGAGTTGGTAATTAAGTCGAAGTAGTACTCTAGCTAGCAGCTAGCTAGCTAGCTAGCAGGGTCTAAAGGGGTTTAAATATGATGGGCATCCCATACCGAGGCCTAAGAGAGAGCAAAATAGAAGGAGAATGGGAGTAGGTTGGGGAGAGAGTAAAGGAAAACCTAGAGAGGATTAGGGTTAGGACAATCTTGTATTCCAGAAACGTCAAGTTCCTACCAATACACATTCTTCCCCCAAAACCAAAAGGCAAGTATCCCATCTTGTGCTTGCACCCACCATATATGTCATCCTTGAACCTCTCAGGCTTGAACTCGTTCACGTCCTCTCCCCACACGGCCGGATCGTGGTGCATGCTCACTACGTCGATCCATATGTTGGTTCCATTCGGAATTGTTAGGCCATTTACATCTATGTCTCCTCTGGCTTGCCTTTGTACGTTTGGTGCTGATGGGTACAGTCGAAGAATCTCATTCATCACCCATCCCATCTGCATTATTATTTACACATTAGTCATTATAAAATTTTATGGTCATCTTGAACTCTTATATAATAATAATAATAATAATAATAATAATAATTAGTTTTCATCCAATTTAATTGAAAGACACGAAAAGAACATATATATATCGTACCTTCTTTAGTCCCGCAAGCATATCGACATCAATTTCTTTATCTTTAACTACTTCTCTAATCTCATCTCTCAACTGATTCTGCCACTCTGGATGCGTTGCCAAAAGTAGCAATGTCCAAGTGATTGCCAATGCTGTCGTCTCATGTCCCCCAAAGAAGAAAGTCTTGCACTCATCTACAAGTTCCTGTGTTGTTAAGGATTTCCCTGGATTGCCATCTACACTACGACTCCCCTGAAGCAACATTCCTAGCAAGTCCTGTGAAGGATGACGTTGCTCTTCAATCGATTTTTTTCTATCAGTTATGATTGTTAAAAGCAGTCGGTCGATTTCTTTTCCCAGCATTTTGGCCTCTAGGTTTTGTTTAGGGCACAAGACTTTGTTAAAAGGGACCCCCACGAAGCGGTTAGAGTTGAAGAGAGTCACTTGCAGGGCTCTTAATTTTTTGAGCACTTCCTGTCCACTGTTGTAACTCATTCCGAAGCTTGTCTTAGCAATGATGATCCCTGCCGTTGTCGTAATCTCTCTTTCAGCATCAATTTCCGGTCTCCCGGAATTGATGAGCGTGGTCCACTTATTAAGCATTCTAGTGGTGGACTCCACCATTAACGTAGCCATGACCTAGAAAACAAGAAGATCCATTGTTTAAGAGAGTAAATTTAATTTGAAAAGTTACAAATTATTTAGAAGTAGGTAATTAATTTGGAATTGGCTAAATAAAACGTCTCAACTATGTTAAGATATAAAATAAATAATAAAATCTACTTCTTTTTAGTAGTTTAAATTTTTGAGATAAATGATGATTTCACATGATATTAGAACAAAAGTCTTGAATTTAAATCCTGACTTTACATTCTATTCCATTTAATTAAATATTCCACCACACGTGATCGACATAAAATAAAAAATAAAATCTATATTTTCTTATCAACTTGAATTTTTGAGACAAATAGTTACTTCACAGACTAAATCAAGGATAATAGATTATAACTAGCTTAGTACTCGTAACAAAGAAGGTCATTCTAACACCAGATTTAATAAAATTTGTGCGGGGACGAAAGAAACTAAAACCCTTTGCGCCCAGCACATGCAGCTTCTCCCATGCATGCACATAAGATCAAACAACGGCGGCAGTACTGCCTGAGCCACTCCGGTGTCCTCCTCCAATATAGGGGCCGGGGAGGAGCTCCAGCTCCTCCTTTGCCACCCAGATCTCTGTTGGCCGCTTTGGTTTAATTTTTTGTGTTCTCCGGCCTTTTCATTTTCAGCTTTTTAAATTATTGAAACTCTAGGGTTTTTTTCTTCGATCATCTAGTAGGGTTTATTTCGTAGTCTAAATCGATCGTGTTGTTCCCTTGTCGTCATCAACAACTGCCTCGTCGGCATGCAGCCATCTATGAGACTTTTAAGATTATGTTTTTGAACCATTTTAAGATTATTTTTTATTTTTGCTAGCAACTGCGCAGTACCGTTTTTGGATGTTTGCTGGGCTTGCAGCCCCTCCTATATATGTCTCTCTCTTTCCTTTATTTTGAACAAAATCATTACATAAAAGAAACTTGTTTGTGAATTCTTGTCCTTAATTTTAGGGAACGTTAAACCATATATGGAATTCAATTCTAGATTCTACAAAAAACAGTACCAGTATTTTAGATCTCTTTAATTCCATATAAAAGGGCTAAATTAAGTACTAATGTTAATACCAAAACCGTGTTTACGTATTCTCTATTTCCAATCAATTTACTAGCTTGTCCATATTGATGTGTGTGTGTGTGAGAGAGAGAGAGAGAGAGACCTTCAAGTTGGTTGGGTGGAATGCGGGAGTGATGACATGGCGGTGGCGAACCCAGTTATCACCTTCACTCATAATCAAACCATTGCCAAACATGGGGTCTCTATCATTTCTGAACACAGTGGGCTTTCCCCAACTCTTTGCCACCACCTCTGCTGACATTTTCTTCAGGAACTCTGGCTCTGCTATGTATAAAAAGGGCTCCGTCCCCACCCAGTACGTGAACACTTTTCCTACACGACACACACATAATACAAATTATATACACATATTAGCACTCTATATATATATGATCATCTTAATTTGCACGTAATCTATATGTATGCATGATCTTTCATAACCGGCTGATCTATTTACGCTCAACATCCATCTATACATGCATACATATATATATGCTTACTAATTAATTTGTCTCGCGAAGATTATAAAACCTCTCTGGCAGGAATAGTTGATGAATTCCACTAGCTAGTATAAGTACCATGCATGCATGCATGTTTAATTCCCGTATCCATTCAATCGTATCATTAATCATTTCCATATGAAAATTGTATAAAAATACTCATATAATATCGTTGAATAAAACATGAAATCAATATGGTTCAGAATTGAAAGCATTATATTTATGTTTTTTTTTTATCATTCTTCTGATCATTAAATTGTTTTAGTTAAGACTTTTCCGAAACTTTCTCAACTCTATATATAATATATATATGTAGATCATAGAGCTCACCATGCAATTTTTGCCATCGTGCAAAGTAGGGGAAAGCAATTGAGTGTATATCATGGTGGGTAATATTCGAGGACCTCAATGAAGAACCACCGTTCTTCTTAGTCATCTCAGTGATATTACCCAACGGAAAACTTGGAGTTGGACCTCCAAATCCCTTTTTCCGAAGCTTTTGATACACCAGGGTTGGTTTAATCCAACAGGAAAACAATATTCTCCCGGACACAGAGAGAAAAAGCATCACCATGGCTATGATAATAACTTGAGAAAGCTCGAGAAACTCCATCTTTCTCTCTCTCTCTCTAAAAGCGCTTTCTTTATGCTAGCTCTCTCTTTCTTTCTCTCTCAAAGCACTAATATAATGTCGGACTTGCTTGTGTTCGTGAATATAAGCAAGAATGAAACGGGTATTTATAGGAAGAGATTGAGGTTCAAGAATGTCGGAGCTTAATTTGACCCGTCGATCGATAAACAGAGGTTTAATTTGAACATGATTTTGAGAGTTATTAATTTGTATTTCGCTCTTTCATCAATATAATATATATATCAACTCCTTTTTTTGTCGTTTTGTTCCCAGCTGCTTAATCACCAGGTTCTATCGCGTCAGTGTGGAAGCCGTACGTCCTAGCTCGCTAGTTTTACATGGTGGAAAATACTATTCCCACGTAAATGTTTTACCGAAAACTTTTACCGAAATTGTATTTTATTTTATTTTATTTATTTTATTTTTACTTAGTAATTAAGGAATGTTTTTAAATGAATTTATGATTTTTTTATATTTTTTAAAAATATTTAAAGTGTTTAAAAAAATGATTGAAAAAAAAAAAAAAAACATTTACCTTTCAGTAGAAATCTTATGTGAGTGTAGCAGTTTTCTCTACCAATGAGTATTTTTGCACGTCAGACGTCGCTTTGATCAAAGCTGTGCAAAATAAATAAATAAATTCAGTCCAAACTTTATTTTTAAAATGTGTAAAAAAATTTAATAGAATTTATTTTTTAACAAAAGATCTATACGAGATTTTTCTATTTAAAATTTTTATTCAAATTATTTTAAAAAAAATATATATGCATGATGATCTGGATGTACCTAAAAACTTTACTAAGAATTAAGTAAAAGGTACGTACGTAATTAATAATCTAGGGATTTTATGTATTAATCCTGATCATAACATATATAATGTGACATCAAGCATGACACAACGTCGTTAGACAATTAGTTTAAAATAGAATTACATATCACGTTTACTTTAATCTCTGCATGGCTGGCTGGCTGGCTGGCCGGAGGTGCATGTAACTCTACCACTTAATTTCTCGATGATCTTTCACTTCTGTTACGTCACGTCAGTCAGTCAAATTATTCGACCTTTATTACTTTCCTTAATTTCAAAAAGAGATCAAAATTATTGAAGTCATGTACGTATAAAATTAAGGAAAGGTAATTAATTAAGATTAACGTTTTTAACGACTATAAGAAATTTGTTTATTTACAATTAATAATTTAACGAAATAATTATTTATAATTAAAATTAATTATAAATAATTTTTTAATTGTAATAAATTAATCACAAAAATTTATTTTTCTTGTAATAAATACATGCAAAACCAAGTTCATGTTAATTAGAAGACAAAAATGTAAGCGGCAGTATATAAATCGGTCGACGTACGTACGTACGTATGTGAGTTTAGATTTCAAACTCATCTCAATTCATTATTATAATTTTTTTAAATTTTAATATAAAATATAATAAATAATTTAATTTTTTCAAATTTTAAAATAATAATAATATTAAAAAATAATATTCTAATAATATTTTATCATCTCATTTCAACTCAACTCAACTCAACTCAATTCATCTTGTGTTTAGACATTGATCATGATACTGATTATCATCATGACTTCTAATATAATCTACCGGGTGATGCTACAGCCCTGCTGGGGGCTCCCGCTGGGGACTATAGTATTATTTTACATGTGTTTTGTTTAAATATATAATTTTTTATATAGATATTTTAATATTTTAAAATATTTTAAAAAAATAAAATAAATTTAAAATATTATTAAGAAAATACTTTCTTAATCAGAAAGTAAAAAAATATAAATTAAAAAATACTTTCTTAATCACGAAGTAAAATAAAAAATAATTTTTTATTTTACTTTATAATTAAAAAAGTATTTTTTAATAATATTATGATTTTTATAAATATTTAAAATGGACATGCTACAGCCCCCGCTAGGGGCTCCCGTTGGGCTTAGCATGTACTTTTCTATGTGTATTTTTTTAATTTATTTTTTATATAGATTTTTTTTACACTTTTAAATATTTTTAAAAAAATAAAATAAATTTAAAATATTATTACAAAACACTTCCTTAATCAGAAAGTAAAAAGAAAATCATTAAAAAATATTTCCTTAAATCACGAAGTAGAATAAATATGATTTTTTATTCTATTTCGTGATTAATAAAATATTTTTTAATAATATTATAATTTTTATTTTATTTTTTAAAATATTTAAAATTATTTAAAATATCTATACAAAAAAAACTAGAAAAAATAGATAAAAAAATACTATAGCCTAGCGGGAGCCCCCAGCGGGACATGTAGCATTTTCCATAATCTACCTGTTTGGCTCAGAAAGAAAACCTGGCCTAGCCTGGATCGATCAAAACAAACGCGCTAAATAAGATCATCATGATCATGATCATGAGCTAATTAATTTTTAAATTCGATCAAATATATATATATATATATATAAATAATATAGAGCTTAATTAATTACTATTTAGAACTCTACTTGATTAATTGCCTTTCTCATCTTCAAAATAATATTAACTTAAGCAAACAGAAAGATCGGAATCATGCCTGGCGTCACATGATCAAGTACTATACATGTAGTTTGATTTTGCAACCGTACTCAAGCTGATTATATATATATATATATATATATATGAAGTCTGGTTGATTTTGAATGTGGTTAATAAGATGAAGTTCCATCGATCTATATAATATATTAGATATGCCTATCTAGCTAGCTATTTTCAGCATCACAGGCCAAAAGTTGTGAAACGTTTTCTTTTGTTAAAAAAAAAAAATGTCGCAGTCGTGATATATATGCACATGATCATTATAATACATACAGAAATATAAATATTTATGATTATTTATTTGCGATGAGAACGAGTATTGATTTTGATAAAAATAATCATTCTCATCGTATATAATTGATCATAAATAAGAATTTTTCTTGTAATGATGATGCATATATAGCTAGCTTTGTTATTGTTTATATATATATATATATATATAATTAAACATCGGTATATACTGATGATATATTAGATCAATTATAATTTCAAAAAGTTACAAATATTAAGCGATTTCTTATAATAATTAGATGCATGCATGGAGGAAGGCTGGGATAGAAAAACAAAGAAAAAACCAAATGTCCAGATTCAAATTGAAATATAAAATTTGGTCTGCCTTCAAAAGATCAAAAGCATGCACACTTTAAGTGGTGCCCAGACAGGGACCAATCGAGTACTATATATCATGAATTTCGTAGCACGATACTAAAGGATTTGTTGCTTTGCGACTAACCCCAAAAAATATTGGAATTGGAATTGCTACTCATCATGGATGACGCTTCATTAGGCTAGCTTGTAGAAATATTTAAAGTCGACTATATATTTGCAATACGTGGTAGATTATCTAAATTTCCAATATCCACTCAAAATTTGAGGGTTTGGTCGTTTGAAAAGTAAGATCATGAGATTCGGTTTATAAATAATAGTGAGATAATTTATGAATAATAATGAAATGGTTTGAGTTAAAATATTTCATTGAGATTTGGAAAATGAGAGAAAAAAAATAGGAAAAAAAAATTATAAAATTAAAATATTGTTAAAATATAATTTATTAATATTATTTTTGTTTTGAAATTTAAAAAAGTAGAATTTTTTTGCATGTTTTGTTAGGAAGTTTGGAAAAATTGTAATGATTAGACGAAAAAGTTAAATATTTAAAATTGAAAAGTTTTTGTATTTAAGTTACGTTTGGGAATAAAATTATGAGAACTTTTTAGATAACATGAGATGAGATGATATAACATCAGTTCCCACACAAACACTAGTTTTTTTTTTTTCTTTATTGGGTCACAACTTTGAAACATGTAGTTAAGTACTTCCTTAAATAACTAAAACTCCTCCCATAAAATGTTGGCTGGTGGCCTGGTTCATTGGCAAATTAATTAGCCTAACTCATGATGATCAGCCTGCTCAATATATAATATGATCAGATCAACATATTAATACCTAGACTCTAGTAAGTCAAGCATAATTTGTAGTCCATGCATGCATAATGAAACATGTGATCATCATGATGATAATTATATAATATATCAGGTCAAAACTATAAGAGCTAGGTGCATGTAGTAGTACGTCAACATATAAATAGGTCATTGCCGGCCTATAATTTGGGCTTAATTTTATTGCTGGAAAATAAAGTAAGAATTAGTAGGAGATTATACATAAGATAAGATTGAACATGATATTCTTGCAACGCGTTGAGCATGCCTGCAGGCTAGCTAGCCGTATGAGAAATGATCAGTAGATCAAAGACTTTGACTAGCTAGCACCCTCCTAGCTAATTAATTTGTTTTATCTATATTTCATGATACATGCATGCATGACATTTGATTGATATCATCATCAACATCATCCAATCCCATATTGCTAAAGATCAGTGTGGAGGCAGTAGTATTTAAGTCCTTAACAATGCAATGCAAATAGGTTGAAATAAATAAACATGAAGTACTGCTATCCCATATTTTTTTCAAATTAATAAAACATGACATGATGATCAGCATATATATATATATATATATATATATATATATATAATTAGCATCATCATCAATATGAAGTCTGACGTTGGAAAAGACCAGATGATCAATATCAAACTAAGCAAAACATGATTGATAATATAATTATTGCTAGATCTCTTTTAATTTATCTCTTCATGTGGTACGGGAATTTTGAAGCATGCACTGATCACACGACAGTAGTACTCATTGTCCAAAGTGTATTGTTTTTTTGTAATGCGATTGAAGTAGCTAATTCAATTAACGACGTTGGACTAAACTCGCTGTATCAAGAATTATTATCTATCTCATTATTTTATTATAAATTTTTTAAATTTTTATATAAAATATATGTAATGAATAATTTAATTTTTTTAAATTTTAAAATAATAATAATATTATAATAATATTTTATTCAATTTTTAACTTTCATATAAAATCATCTTATCTAATCATCTCACTATCCAAACGAGCCTAAAAGTAAATAAATTCAGTACTTACTAATATTATTGAATCTGCAAATAATTAATTAGATGCAGTTTTGATCATACTGAGATGATCAAATAAGATAGTTTTAGATAAAAATTAAAATATTATTTATTATTATTATTATTATTTTGAGATTTAAAAAGGTTAAATTATTTATTATATTTTATATATAAATTTTAAAAAATTATAATAATAACATGACATGAAATATTTTCACTATTAAAAAGAAACGTTAATGATCAAACTGATCATCGATCATATTATATGTTTCAGCTACCTTAATTTTCTGAATTCTTGATCCCATGATCGATCAGTAGTACTGGGATCGTGGACGCCCGGATTAGTCAACAAATTTAGTTTGACGACCGGCCACAGGATGATGCAGATGCATTAATAGTACTTGATCTGGGTGTTTGACTGACAAAAGGCTGGGGAATTTGGGATATATGTGTTTTATCAGTTAGGCGCCGTCGTTAAAGTGCATGGTGGCTGCTAGCTGCTGCGCCTTCAATAATATTCTTTCTTTCTAATTTGTACCTATATGATCATCTCTCTCTCTCTCTCTCTCTCTCTCTCTCTCTCTCTATATATATATATTGTTTAACATTTGATACAAAACCACAGAGTACTCGATCAAAACATGAAGCACTAATTACACATGCATGTCCTTTCCGACCAAGAAGCAAGAACACAAGAAAATCGAAGACGCCCTCCCAATTGCCCAGTTGCCAATATATTATATATAAGATAATGATGCACTTATAATTTTTTTTTACATGTGTTTTACAATTTATTCAAAATAACTAATGTAATTCATGTAACACGTTATTGAAAAATAATTTTAAGTTGGCATGACTAGTACTAGTGCTCTTATCCTAAATAGAGTTTAAATATAATCGATGATCAGTTGTAGACTGATTATAAGTTTATCATTATATATATATATATATATATATATATATGACCATTTTGCCGGTATTGAATATATAATGATGGATATATATATTCAACTAGCAACATTTTAAATTCACACTATAAGAAAAATGTTGATATGTAGCTATTATTTACAATAAAAATGATAATTTTCTATTAAAATGAGTTTCCTCTAGTCGTAAATAGTTATTTTGTTGTAAATAATAATAATAAATAATCTTTTTTTAGTGTAATCCACGTATATATAAAGATTAAAACAATATATATCTATATATATTATATCATACAACATATATATTGACAGATTACTTTCATAAATCAAGTCAAGATCTTCTCCATTTTTTAACAACATGATTTTAGGATAATTAGCCGTTACTTTTGTAATTATAAATTCATACCATACTAAATTAGGGCTCGTTTGTTTTCAGAGATGAGATGAGATGAGTTGAGATTAAAGTTAAAAAGTTGAATAAAATATTGTTAGAATATATTTTTTAATATTATTGTTGTTTTGGAATTTGAAAAAGTTGAATTGTTTATTTTATTTTGTGTGGGGATTTGGGAAAGTTGTAATGATGAGGTGAGATGAGATGAGATGTTTTTGGAAAACAAACAAGGCCGTTACCTTAGATTTATTCTTTGTATCTATTTATTTTGACAACTCTGATCAATGTAAAAATCACGTTATTGAATACAAAGGATTGAGTTCTTGACATGGTATCAGAGTCAAGTTTAATACTAATATTTATGTAGTTGAGATCACAATGTGGTCCCGACATAGATCATGTTTTTTTTTTTTCTTGTAGTTTGAAATTAGCTAGAGGTGATTTCAATTTACAAGTACTCAAATATCTAGAAGAATTGTTTTTTTTTTGACTTCCCATTATATATAGAGTATTATATTGTAATTATTTCAGTTTTTCCCCATAGGTAATTAAAATATTACCCTGATGTCAACCAAGAATATGTTTAAATACCTAAACGATGACGACTGGAGAATGGGGTAGATGTTAGGTACTTTGAAAGTTAGCAAACATTTCATGATCGATGAAGAATTCGTAATCACATAAAGTTATATCAATAATGCACTACAAAAATCATTTATACATAGTCAATTAATTATTCATGATTATTCATGACAAGAATATACATTATCGTCATAAATAATCATTTTAATTATAAATAATTATTTTTATTATAGTAACAGAAGAATGAAATATATCTTGGCTCAGGCTAGCTCTAGTTCGCCTCCCATTCCAGCTCATCTAATTCGTATCTATATTTAATTAAGGGTTTTTTTATAGACGTATTCAAATATTAACGGTTTGATTTTCTATAAAAATGAATGATATACATCAGTCACTAATTACTCACACATCTATATTTTCTTTCTTTTTTTTTCCATAGGATGTAGAGATATTTTTCATAAAATATAGAGTATAAAATAGTAAATAATGACTGATGAACAAAATTTTTCAACTATTCCAGGATAAACTAGCTTCAAGTTGTTTGGACTGAAACACATCTTTGGACACAAACACAATGTTTTCCCCATTTCAAAATTGGAGCAATTCATCAGTAGTGTAACGTCTGTATACATAAATCAGCTTAGCACATGATCAGTAAATGCAGCACAAATAATTAATCTGAATCGTTCTTTTAGACTAGATAGGTGCCTTAATTCAACTATTCCAGGATAAAGAGGCCAGTACCTAGCTAGTCAGTTCATTGAGAGTTCAGGATCTAGGCATAAACTAACTTTCAATATGTTTGCATGCATGAATAGCAGCCACTCTCAAGAATCCTAGCCGGCCATGTACTTTACACTCGACAAACTTGAGACTTCTACCATTACACAAGAGGTACATGCAGCAGTACTCCTCTATAAATAGTCTGTTATGTAAAGGATTATTAATAGAACTAGCTAATTAGGATCATACATTCTTCAAGGTAAAGGACGATGTCCCTGAGTTCCCTAATTTTTATCTCATGCTCTTCCAAATCAATCCAATAGGAGAGTGAAGTATCTATCTAGCAAATAAGTCAAATGAAACAGCCACCCAATTGCCTTCCTATAAGTAAGCAGGCTCCAGCATCATGATCTCAACCTGGCTTGCCCTGCCCAAATGCACTTGGGACCAAGAAAAGGTACTACCGTATTATAACCACCCACTAATCGGACATATAAATGGAAAGTCTGCTACTGATGCCTTACAATTAATGCTTATTTTATGGGCACTGTTATCAGAGTATATATAGGATGGGCACTGTACTTACACTTGACAGCTTACCACATGTCTCCATGCAGATTTTCATCGACATCAATGTCTTGCAAATTAAGTACCACAACATGAACAATACCAGGAAGATATTTGAAGTAGAGGGGACAGATGTGATCCATCAATCTTCGTTAGATAATCATGTGTTTCCTCTCACATCTATCTAATATTGTTTTCCATCCATAAGCTGATCATCACATCTTTTTTTATAATTTAAAAACTATATATATAATTTCTTCCAAAGTTGAAGCCCATGCAACACTCATAACCAATGCTATTCTCATAGCTATATTAATGAGCCATTGAAATTGACTACGGTGAAGTAAACTAGTGTTGGAGATATCTCAATTACTGAATTCTCATGCACAATGCCTAGCTTGCGCCTTAGCCCCTTATTGCCATCTCATGGAATGTCATTCATCTGATATAGATCGATGTACAACACTATAAATATAAATATTTACAAAGAGACTAAATTAAAGAACTAATTAATGAGACATCATTATGACTTATTAGGCTTTACTCTAGCTTGTTGGTTGGTAATTGCTAATTACTAAGAGACTTTCATAATCCAATATTTAGAATGCGTATAAGATCATATGCCGAAGAACGCATGTGTGATAATAGGCCTTCCAAAGACATGAGAGAAAGATTAATATAGGGACGAGGTTGCCGAAGTGATTGTCGATGAGGTGTACGAAGGCTTTTATATTTAAAACCCGGCTTCAGTAGTATGTAAATGGGTCCATAGCTCAGTGGTAGAGCATTTGACTGCAGATCAAGAGGTCACCGGTTCGAACCCGGTTGGGCCCTCAATTATTCTTATTTTTTTTATGTCTTTTCTTTTTAACCTTGTTGGCATTCGATCAGAATCTTTAATTCAAAGCTGGAAGCTGATGATGAAGATGGAAAGCCCGGCCGGGTGATCCTGACTACTCCTGAGGTCAAAAGGGGCAGTATTCCCCTCTCTGCAGGGACCCAATCCTGCATATATATATATAGGGTTTATATATCATAGAATATTATCAACCTCCATATAATTAATGTCCTCCAATTCACGATACAAAGTTAATTATATAGTATGTCTCTACAAGAATATTCATGAAGATCAGCATGAACCATTGGGTGCATGAAAAACACTGCATCCTTGAATCATTCTGAATTTCTACTGTTCCATTCACCTCTCTTAAGCAACTTTAGAACAAAAAAACAAAAAAGAGAGAAAAAAAAATCACGGTGTTACATGAACTATGATATATATATATATATAATATCTATCTATGCAGGGACGGAACTGTATACAAGGTTGCCCCCCAGATTTAAAAAAAAAAATTAATATAGTATATAAATAATTATAATTTTTGTTTATATAATTGAAATTGCCCTCCCAATACTCGGACCTCCAAAACTTTTACTCAAATTGTCCCCCCCTCCACTCTAACCTTTCACTTCACCTGACACCCTTAGTCTAGACTCTAACAACTAACTTTTCACTTCACCTGACACTCTTGAGTTTACAATACTCAAAAACAGAAACACCCTCACTCTAACTCTAGACTTTAGTGATCTGACATGTGACTAAGTATTAACTAAACTCAATTTTAATTTGAACAATTCTAACAATGAAAATTACACAGGCTACATAGCCTTTGGCATGTGATTATTCTCACAATTACAATTTACACGATTAATCAATCCATCAACCCATCACCGATACCTCTCTCTTTCTCTACTGCACAACGTCTCTTTAAGTTTTTTTTTTTTTCATTCTCTACAACACTAACGCTAGAGCCAAAACACAAATGCATAGACATAGTTTCCGGTTGATTTTCTCCTTAAGCAGTCTCCACCAGTAATAGTAGATTTACAGTTTCGGGTATGTTAATCTAAACATGTATAGTGTACTGATGTACATTATTATTATTTACTTACAAGAACAACTCTATTTTATTTCCTTCCATCTTCGTTGTTAATGTTCTAAATCCATGGATCTAGAAGTTTATGAATCATGATGATTATAATTTATCTTGAGCCTGACTGCCTGAGCCATTGATGAGCAACATTTTCTTTTCTTTTTGTAATTGTCTCTAGCAAACTACAGAAATCCTAAGGAAAATTATCTTATAAGATGATTTATAGACATGTATTTTTTGTATACAATTTTATGACATATGATTATTGCTTTTCATGTAGTCACGTGCAAAAAACACATATTACTTATACTCATACATACCACACACTTTGTCAATCGCCCCCTAAAAAACACATATAACTTATACAAGTTTGAATTTTTTTTGATGAAATTCTTTTGAATCTCATTCTGATTTCTCTTCCTGCACAATTTGATCATTTCAAAATTAATTATAATACTCAAAGGGAGAAATAGACTCTTAATGAGCTTATTGCTCATTGTGTGCAAGAGGAAGAGAGATTGAAACAAGAAATGACAGAAAGTTCTCACATGGAAGTTTTCCCTCATGGAAATCAAGGCACCAAGAAAAGAAAGAAAAATGATAAAGGTAACTGCGGATGCTAGGAATTCACAACCAATTGTGCAGCAAGAGCATGATAAGGTTTCTGCCTGTTACTTTTGCAAAAATGATGGTATTCAAGATAGTGGGAGTTCACAACCCAGAAATATTGTATTTGAGGAGGAACATATTGAAATACCTCTGAAAAATACTGAGGGTGATGAGATGGTCACACATGTCTTAGTACAGGATGCGGATGCGGATCATCAGATCATTTTTTAGTTGCTTCTAACTAATACAGAAGAACTTGAGCAGCTTCAACAAGAAGTGTCATTAAAGAGATCAAATAAGGAGAAGAGATCAGCAATTTCACATGATTACATTGCTTATCTCTAAGAGCATTAGTTTGATATAGGATTGGAAGATGATCCAATCTCTTACAATCAAGCCAAACAAATTGCTAACTCCCAAAAGTGGATAGGTGCAATGCTAGATGAGCTAAAGTTTATGAAGACCAATGACGTTCAAGACCTTGTCAAATTACTTGACAGTATTAAACTAATTGGTTGTAAATGGGTATTCAAAACCAAGCAAGACTCTAAAGGCAATGTCGAAAGGTATAAAGCACATCTTGCAAAAAGCTTTACTCAAAAGGAAGGCATTGACTATAAAGTGACTTTCTCTCCAGTTTCATTGAAAGACTCTTTTAAAATCATTATGGCACTTATAACTCATTATGATTTTGAGCTTCATCAGATGGATGTAAAAACTTTTTTTTTTTTTAATGGTGACATTTAGGAACGATATATATGATGCAATCAGAGGGCTTTGAGAACAAATAATCGAGTCATTTGGTTTGCAAATTAAAGAAATCCATTTATGGTTTAAAGCAGGCATCTCGCCAATCGTATTGAAAGTTTGATCGAACAGTTTTCTCTTTTGGTTTTAAGGAAAAAAAATTGTGGATCAATGTATTTAACATAAGATCAGTGGGAGCAAATTTATAATTTTGGTGTTATATGTCGATAACATTCTACTGGCAAGTAGTGACATAGGCCTGTTACAGGAAACCAAGAAATTTCTTTCGAAACACTTTGAAATGAAAGATTGTTGGATTCTTAGACTCTGATTTTGCTGGTTGCCTCGATAGTAGAAGATCCACTTCAGGGTATGTTTTCATGTTGGCTGGAGGAGCTGTGTCATGGAAAAATGTCAAATAGACGCTTATAGCTTCTTCTACCATGGAAGCAGAGTTTATTGCTTGCTATGAGGCACCCAATCAAGCAATATGGTTGCGAAATTTTATTACTGGTCTTCAAGTCGTGGATTGTATTGAGAATCCACTAAAGATTTATTGTGATAATAAGGTCGCTGAGTTATTTTCTAAGAACAACAGGAGTTCATTAAAATCTAAACACATTGACAGAAAGTTTCTTGTCTTAAAAGAAAGGGTTCAGAATCATCATGTGTCAATTGAGTACATTAGTACAACTCTCATGTTGTGGATCCGCTCACTAAGGGCTTGCCACCAAGTGTTTAAGGAGCATATTAGAGTTTGTCTGTTATGTACTTGATTTATTTGACACTTATTACGACCGTGTTTTGGTTTATTGATGACTTTAAGATTGCATTTCTTTAAAATTGTGGTAATACATAAGGCTTGAAAGAATGATGTAGGGACCAGTTGGAATTAAACATGATAAATTATCACATTACATGAAATTTTCATGCTACACATCCGTACTTGATCTATTTTGTTGATGATGTTGGTGTTTGTGACCATGGATGGGTCCTGTCATGATAAATGTGACAATGACTGCCATGATTCTATACTAATATTATTCAGTGAACCAGATTGTTTTGAGATGATATCCATAAAATCTGGCAATTGTAGTTTGAGCTCATAATGTTTATAGTGTTTGATTTTTCAGAAAAATTCTTCTATGGACGGTTGGGACGCGTAACACTCGAGGAATCGGCATCCACGTCAGCTAGTATATAAAAAAAATAGAAAATAGACCAAAAGAGAAGAAAGAGTGGGTCTTCGTCTTCATGGGTCTGAAGAACTGCAGAAGAATTGTTGAGGCCGAAGAGAGTCTATACGACATTTCTGTTGGGTCTCTCGTGGGTCTGAAAAATACTTGTTTAAGTTTGTATTTAAAGATCTTCAGTGTTGGGTCTCTCGACCTGCTCTTATTCGTGGGTAGATCTTGCAATAAGGAACCCCATCACAAAAATCACCGCATGAACATATTTCATCTTTAAATAAATGGAATCAGGCATAATCTCTTACAAGTATTTCTCTTTGGGTAATCTTAGAAATGTACTTTGTGACATTGTGGGAAGGTTAGCAAGAATAAAAATCAACCTAAAGGCCAGCAGGAATAAAAATTAACCCAAAGGCAATCGCAAGCTTCTCACTATGGTGGTAAGCATCTTTATCTTCTTTGACTCCCATTCTAAGCTTGCGAAGTGTGCACATGAGCTAATTACACTCCCCAGAGTAAAATCATCCGGCGCAATCCCCTTTCTTTGCATATTACAAAAAATCCTAACAGCTTCTTCACTGTATCCATTTTTACCATAACTCACAAGCATTGCAGTCCATGATACAACATTCTTACTGGTTATTCTCACGAAAACTGCTACTACATAATTTATTCTTTTACACTTGCAATACATGTCAACAAGAGCACCACCCAAAAAGACATTTTTTTCATGATCAGTCCTAATAATATAAGCATGAATCTGCTTCCCTTCTAACAGAGCCAAAAGACCCCCACAAGCCGTCAAGACACTACCAAAAGTAAATTGATCCATAAGTAGACCTTCTGACCTCATTTCTCTTAAAACCTTTACTGCTTCTCTATACATGACGAAGGGTAAACGACGAGGACGAAGGAAAGCTTCGTGGGAAGAAGAAGATGAAGATGAAGGGAGGGAGAGCTTCATGTCAAGGACTATTTGCAGACGAAGGGAGGGAGGTTTCGAGGGAAGGAGGGAGGCATGGGAGGCTTAAGTGGGAAGAAACACAGAGAGGGAGGGAAGACGAAACTGAGGGAGGGAGGGAGAGTTCGAAGTGTCTGGAAGAATTGTTTATTGTCGTGGGAGAGAAATGAACTCAAACGAAACGACACATTTTGCAAACCCCACAAAACGGTGTGTTTCACATGTTCCACATCAGCAGCACTTCCCCCACAGTTACGCACGCCGACTACATTTAGCTTTTTTCTTTTCGAAAATCTATGTGGTTCAAGTGGGAGATTGTTAGCATTATTTAAATTAATGGATCTACATAGATTAGGAATTTCACATTGTACAATTGCCTAATATAAAGTTTGGATAATATTTATATGGTCCAATAAATGTGAACAATAAAGTGACATAACTGGGCCAACACATCTCTTGAAGCCTATGATTTTGGTCAAGTTTTGAGCATAAAGTGGTATGAGCCCAATTCATGTGTAGAGACCAATTAAGGATCTATATAATTCCATTATTTTATGATGGGCAAAATTGGAATTCTGGGTATTTTATAAGGTCATGGTCCTCATTCCAGATTCACTTTCTACTCTACACATCCTGTCATTGTGAGTTTTTTTTTTAGAAAATGAATATTGGACGTGAAAGATCATACCGCTGCGCTCTTCTATCCAATGGCTACCGCTATGCACTCTTTATTATATTTCTACATGGGTTTGACAAGAGATCTAGGTATTATCAAATTTTATTTAAAATCCAACACAGTACTCTAGATCTCTCTATATGTTGATTCATCAATTAGTTTAACCATGCATAATCTGACTGTTAATTTTCTTTCATGTGCTTGTATTGATATACTATAGTACTCATGAGTAATGTTAGATACAATTATGGATTGTGTAAAAGTCGTGTATTCCTTTTAAAAAAGAGAAGGTCCACTATTAAAAAGTTCTTTTTTTTTTTTTTTACGTGGGTCTCATATTTACTCAATTTTTTTTAAATGGAATGCACAGTGCTTACGCAACCCATGACTGCAAATATTATTTCTCTTCGACCAATTAATAGATCATAATCATGTGCTAGTCATGATCAGCCAATGATCGATTGGGACTCGATCCAGTCATAGTGGTAGGTCAAAATCTTGTTTAAGTAATTATTTCATGCTTCTCATGGATGCCGGCTGATATTCTCCTCTCATAATCCTTTCATTAATAACATTAATATACCATTAAAACCTATATATATATATGGCACGTATATAACTTCTTCACGTACGAGTAACTGTTCACATGCATGAAATGACTTCATGATCATGATCAATGACAAAAGCCATGCATCAATCATAGTACTTGTTGTCGGTTCTTAATTTCCTTGAGCTAGCAGCATGCATGTGACAGTTCAACCAATATATATGCTGCTATTTTGTGTCTTTATTTTGTATTCATCTGCAAACAGCAGGGCACCTACAAAACATTACATGATGAACGAACCAAGGGAAAGCAGTGCATCAAGTGAGGTACTGTCTATATATATATATATATATGCAGATTCATATGGCTAGTGTAGTAGATATTGTCGAAGCATGCATGTCGGTCGCTAGCTATCTTCTGGCGATTCTGCCAGTACTGGTGTGCCATTGTACAATTTAAATTGCATCTTCTTCATACTTCATGAAAAAAAAAAATGTCCAATAATATTGTCACGGGTGTTTGGTTTTTTTTTTTTTTTTCAACATTAATCATGCAGTGCCGCATGTTACGTCCGTATATTCCACAAGTAATTTTTCAGTTGAGGAACATGTTTTGCAAATCCAAGATGTATATATACATAATTGTCCCTATAATTAGTCTTTAGAAGAAAAGTAAATTCATTAGGAAAATACTCAACCTTTTATAAATAAATAAAAATAATAATAATAATAACAATAATAATAATAAAATCTTATTTTCTTAAAAATATTTATACGAGAGTTACCCCATTCAACACGAACGAATTCCACTCGGACAAGACCGTACGAGCGAAAGTCATAAGGGTGTACGAACGAATTAAAAAGAAGGCTTTTTCACGTTTATGGTCACTCATCTCTTTTTTTAACTTTTGATTTGTTTGGGCCACTCAATATGAAACACGTCCTACGTCGTGCATGGAGGCCCCACTAATGAAATGGTGCATACGAAGAGGATTCTTTTCCCTATGTTCGGCTTAAGCCCAAGCTACTCGGGCCGGATGAATAACCTTCCTTTAGATCCACCTCGGTTGAAGAGGGGGGAAAAACGAAAAACTCCTCTTTAAATTTTAATTATAAAAAAAGTGAAAATCAGCATCTATATTATCACTTTATTAAAACAAAAGAAAATGAGTTTTTTTTTTTTCAATTTTCTTACTTTTCTCAAGATATTTCTTAAAATTAATGAATTAAAAAATATAGTTGAAAAAAATGTTGATATGGGCGTGAACATATAAAAATCAAAAGAAATACTAGGTCTATAAAGAGATTTTATAAAAGATTTATAAATTGATGTACTTAAATATAATACATTAAATCTATTTTATGGAAAAGAAAAATTATAATTAAATTTATTTCAACAAGTCCCATTAATAATTTAATTTTATGAAAGGAAAATGTTGGGAGACAGAATAAGTCGTGTACCTTATTTAAAAGAGAAAATATATTTGAAATCGTAAATTGTGTAATTGTCGCGTAATCGCTTTGAAAAAATATGAGATCTACATGAAAAAAATTATTTTTTTTAATAGTGGACTTCACTCTTAAATGATATTTATAATTACTGAGATAAATGATATTTATAATCGTGGACTTCACTCTTAAAAAATTACACACTTCATGGTTGTATGTGGAATTATTGAGATAAATGATATTTATAATCGTGAATATGTAAGTGCCGCGCAACTCTTTTGAAAAAAATGAGCAAATAAGAGACTCATATGAAAAAAAAAATTTAATTTTTTAGTAATGCTACATATAATTATGAAGTGTGCAAGTGTCGTGCAGTCGCTTTGAAAAAAAATAAGATCTATTATTAAAAAATTAATTCTTTCTATGTAGATATCGTATTCATTATTATTTTTTTAAATAATTATATAGCGCTTACACATTTACAATTATAAATATCATTTCCCTTTTAAATGACATAGAAAGGTGAGCATAATGCCCGACGTAATTTCATCCCATGCATGAATCCACGATAATGGGAACTGCCGAAGTTTGAAATCCTATAAAAAAAGTATAGTCTATTTACGACTAATTCCGTGCCGTTATTCATGCCCCCCAATAAAACATCATTTATATGATTTGTCCCGCAATTAACTGAATGAAAAATCGAATTGAGTACGTACGTACGTACATAGAACACTATAATTTACTTATTAATTAATAGACCCTGCAGCCACGTTAAGAATAATATATAAATAATTAAATTTATCACTTTTCATGGACTTAACTTTTAAAATAAATAGTAATTCACATAATCATATCAAAGTAAATGTCATGATTTCAAATCTTAACTCTATAATTATCTTTTAATTTTAGAACAAGTGATAATTTTACAATCCCTTTATTTTTTTTTCCTTTAATTCTTTGTTGAAGGAAACAGATATATATATGTATATATATATACAAGTTTTTAAAAATTATTATCAAATTTTTTAATATTGGCCAGTATTATATATGTCATTGAGAGACAAGAAAAGACACTCCAATTTCTTGCATTCATTTCTTGCTTGAAAATAATTTATAAGAAGCTTATAAAG
Source organism: Juglans regia (assembly GCF_001411555.2). Lineage (NCBI taxonomy): Eukaryota > Viridiplantae > Streptophyta > Magnoliopsida > Fagales > Juglandaceae > Juglans > Juglans regia. Next base: position 6,457,929 of record NC_049910.1, on the reverse strand, counting down.
AGCTACACATAAAGTGAATGATTTTATATTATTTATAAGAGTGAATTTATCAAACATGATTAGATACTCAATAAATCTTATATGTACACACTTAATTATGAATCTCTCTAGCTATTTTAAATCCTATAATTTAAACATGAGTTTCTGGGAATATAAATCCAGGTTAAAATTAATGTGTCACTTGACCCACTAGCTTATGAATAGCATAAAAAAAAAAAATACTTTAGCCGTAAAAAGATTTGATCATAAAAATAAATTTATAAATTGACGTGGTTTGATATGATAAATTAGATGTAAACTAGATCATACTTCTCGTAGCAGCTCTAGCATTTAAAATTTCTTTATGCAATAATTTGTGTCCTACACGGCTTTCTAATCTATTGATCGATCGCGACCTACTCACGGCTTAATTCAGCTCTAATTAATTAGGAGCTTAAAGGCCCTATTTATCTAAAGAAAGGTACACATCCCTACCAGAAATTGAAAGTTTTTAGCCCAATGAATAGATTAAAATATTCTATAATTGTTTTACTCAAATATTGTTTAACAATTCGAATAACACTATATAATATGTAGATACCGTTACGATAAATATTGAGGTCCATATATATTGTCCACGACAGCATATAATTATACATATCTTTCCATATTAATGTAGATCATAGTCTTTCAGTTATAATCAATTGTAGAAAATTTGATCAACTCCAATAATCAGTTTGCATGATATTCTTGCGATGCAGAAGAGAACAAAATTTAGAAAATTAAAGCTAGCTGATCTTTTGCGGAACTTGCATATATGTCTTCAAATGCATGCATTTATTGCACGTGTCGTGGCATGCATGGATTCTACTGCATGCATACAAACCAAGCATTAATGGATCCGCCACTGGTAGCGGCAGTCATGCAAGTTGACCAGCTAACAGACATCTTCTGCATGTGGGGTATGTCATTTACAAATTGCAGAGACGTAATTTGATCGGGATCAGCGGCCATCTTTAGGGTCACACCAACGACTAGAACTTGCACTAACATCTAAAGTAATTAGCTTCAATATAATAGCAACCTAATTTATTTCTTTTATGTTGAAAATTCAACCAGGGACTGTTCCACGCGGCCCCGGGCCTTCCCCTTTTCCAAATCATGTACAGTACTTGCGCGCGATATTCATTGAAGAGATTATATATAAATATGCTCCTAACTATCCAGGAAGTTTCTAACGCAGCATTCCAGCTAGCTAGCTCGTACGTTAGAGAATTAGCACAAGTTCTCTACGGTAGTTGGCCAGTACTACCTTAATTTACAAAAACGATCGAGCTATATATTTATTTCAGGCCTCCGCCGGTATCTACTTTTTCAACAGATCAACTGTGCCATGGCGGCCTCTAATATTAGCTTGAAGAGTACCCTGGCAATCCTGGCTCTTGTGATTGCCTTCTTTGTGCAAGGCACGCTAGGTACGTATAATATATACATATATGGGCACTCATGATATTTTTCTTAACGCGGCTACAAAGATTGGATTTATGCATGATTTCTTTCATTCTAATTTGAAGTTAATTATGCTGGTCATGGGTACGTAATTTGCATGCAGGAGGAATAACATGTGAGCATCTAGACCAGGAAACATGTGCGTTCGCGGTGTCATCCTCAGGCAAGCGTTGCGTGCTTGAGAAGCATGTGAAAAGGAGCGGAGAGGAAGCATACACATGCCGTGCATCGGAAATTGACGCCGACAAATTGAATGACTTGATCGAGACTGAACAGTGCATCAAAGCCTGTGGGCTTGACCGAAAAACACTTGGAATCTCATCGGATTCTCTCTTAGAGTCTCGCTTCACCGAAAAGCTTTGCTCACCTCAGTGCTACGAGAGCTGCCCTAACGTTGTTGATCTATACTTCAATCTTGCTGCTGGTGAAGGTAATTAATTAAGATCAAATTAATTATATTTTCCAGCGAAGCTAATAAGCAATATTATCGCTACCAGCTTAATCATATGTAGGAATTTATTAACATGAGTTTCTTTCTTATTTTGGGTACTGCGTAGGTGTGTTTCTTCCCAAATTATGTGAAGTACAAACAAATAATCCAAGGAGAGGGATGTCCGAGTTCCGGAGCTCTGGTTTTGTTGCACCAGGACCCGTGAAATCTGCCAAGTTCACAATTGCACCAATAGTTGCACCAGCACTTGCTCCACTCTAGAGGAAAAATTTATAACAATATATATATAGTATATGCATGCAATATTACAGAGTATATATATTATGTTTTAGGTGCGTGACATGCATGAATAATGAAGTCAGTACGCCAAGGGATGATCAGTAGCTAGCTTGCACCACCATTTTAATATGGCGTGTGCATTTAGTTACGAGCCAGCTTAATGGGTGTACGTGCTCTTCAAATCAATAAGCTAGGCCGGTGTGTACGTACGTAAGGCCTGCTCATACAGTCATATATAATACTCGTCGTTTGTAGGTTGATTAGGCATTTAATTACAATTAATATACTATTATACGTAGAAGATTATAATTGTGTGTGGTTTCAATATTTCACGGCCTTTGTGTGATTTATTATATGGTTTGGAAATAAAGAAATTAAAAAATGGTTTGTCAATATATAGTAATGATTTATCTTGTCCATAAATTTATTGATTTCCGGTCCGTCATGATGATGATGATGATGATCCACATATAATGAGATATATACGATCTCATATATAATTACATGAATATTACAGTTCGTACTCCGTCTGATATTAAATGGAAATAATTAGGAGAAACACGTACGTCTTCTTCCTCCATATATAGACGCGCGGCAGCTTCATGATCATTCCACGATATTATATGAGGGATAATTGGGAAAATTAATCCAATTGATTTTTATTGAAACTGGCTAATCATGATCGACTGATCATCAATATGAAGTAATCTAAAGCTAGAGTATTACTTTAGTTATTATACTTCATTAATCAAATTAATTAATGAAAACAAATCTATTTTAGGAAAAAAAATAAGGCAATAAATTAAATATATATATATATATATATATATAATATTAGCTTTAGTTCAAACGCCTAATTTCCAATACAAGCACTTTGACCTCTCCGTCCATTTATATTAAGAGAAATGATATTTATAGTTGTGGACTGTATAAATACTGCACAATCCCTTTATAAATAGTGAATAAATATAGGATTAATATGAAAAAAATTAATTTTTTAATAGTGGAGTCCAATCTTTTTCGAAAAGATTACGCAATACTTATAACACACTCCATAACTATATAGAGCATTACTAGTACTCCTAGCCTTCATGCATGTGAAATATTGTTTGATCTAAAGGTTATTCGATACATGATTTTACTAATTTTGAGTTTTATTTTTTAGAAAAAGAAAGCTGATCAAACAATTAAATAATTATAATAATTATGTTATTCCTAGTAATTAATTATAATGATTTACAATAATAATTTTTTTTTGTTTGGATTAAATTATATACTAATTACGTCCCTCTCTGCATCCGCATCCTTCTCTACATCTTGACAATAAAATTACAGCAAAATCAAGACACTACCAAAAATATATAAACATGAATCTGCTTCCCTTCTTCCAGAGCCAGAAGACCCCCACAAGCCATCAAGACACTACCAAAAGTAAATTGATCCATAACTAAACCTTCTGACCTCATTTCTCTTAAAACCTCTACTGCTTCTCTATACCTGAGGAAGGGTAAACGGTGAAGATGAAGGGAGGCTTCGTGGGAATAAGAAGATGAATACGAAGGGAGGGAGAGCTTCGTGTCAAGGACTGTTTGCGGACGAAGGGAGGGAGGCTTTGAGGGAGGGAGGGAGGGGAGGCTTCAGAAGAAACGCAGAGAGGGGGGAGGGGGCGGGGGAAGGTGAAACTGAGGGAGGGAGGGAGAGTTCGAAGGGTCTGGAATAATTGTTTGTTGTCGTGGGGGAGAAATGAACTCAAATGAAACGAAACGTTCTGCAAACCCCACAAAACGGTGTGTTTCACATGTTTCACATTAGTAGCGCTTCCCCCGCAGTTACGCACGCTGACTGCATTTAACTTTTTTCTTTTCAGAAATCTATGTGGTTCAAGTGGGAGATTGTTAGTATTATTTAAATTAATGGACCTATATAGATTATGAATTCCACATTGTATAATTGTCTAATATGTTTGGATAATATTTGTAAGGCCCAATAAATGTGAACAATAAAGTGACATAATTGGGCCAACACATCTCTGGAAGCCTGTGATTTTGGTCAGGTTTTGAGCGTAAAATGGTAGGAGCCCAATTCATGTATAGAGACTCATTAAAGATCTATATAATTCCATTGTTTTATGATGGGAAAAACTAGAATTCTGGGTGTTATATAAGGTCATGGTCCCCATTTCAGATTCACTTTCTACTCTACACATCCCATCATTGCGAGTTTTTTTTTAGAAAATGAATATTGGACGTGGAAGATCATACCGCTGCGCTCTTCTATCCAATGACTACCGGTATGCACTTTTATTATATTTCTACATGGGTTTGACAAGAGATCTAGGTGTTATCAAATTTTATTTAAAATCCAACACAGTACTCTAGATCTCTCTATATGTTGATTCATCAATTAGTTTAATCATGCATAATCTGACTGTTAATATTCTTTCATGTGCTTGTATTAATATACTATAGTACTCATGAATAATGTTAGATACAGTTATGGATTGTGCAAATGTCATGTATTCTTTTTAAAAAAGAGCAGGTCCACTATTAAAAAGTCCTTTTTTTTTATGTGGGTCTCATATTAACTCAATTTTTTTTAAAAGGAATGCACGGCACTTACGCAATCCATGACTGCAAATATTATTTCTCTTCGACTAATTTATAGATCATAATCATGTGCTGGTCATGATCAGCCAATGATCGATTGGGACTCGATCTAGTCATAGTGGTAGGTCAAAATCTTGTTTAAGTAATTATTTCATGCTTCTCATGGATTCCGGCTGATATTCTCCTCTCATAATCCTTTCATGAACAACATTAATATACCATTAAAACCTATATATATATATATATGGCATATATATATAATATATATGGCACGTATATAATTTCTTCACGAGTAACTGTTGATCACATGCATGAAATGACTTCATGATCATGATCAATGACAAAAGCCATGCATCAATCATAGTACTAGTTCTCGGTTCTTAATTTCCTTGAGCTAGCATGCATGTGACAGTTCAACCAATGAGAAAACCTTAGGACCGGTTGGGCTGATAACCTACAAATAACAGCCCTCAAATAATTGGTTGCCATGTAGGCTTCACAACTTAGTGATGGTGTGACCGCACTTCACCTGATTCCTCGCCATCCACAGCCCCTCTCGCACAAAAACTCTTTGTTCACTTACAGTAAAGTACAAATTATTTTCAGTTTTTGTTACTCAAAAACATTCAAATCAGTGAACTTGAATTTATCCTTCTCTTTTCCTCAGTTTCTGAGATACCAAAAAGAGATTAACAAAACCCAGTACCTTGGCCGTAAAATCGTATATGGATTTGGAAGAATCTTCAGCCATACTCTGAGGAGGAGAAGGAGCATATGGGTTTCCGTAGATGTACAAGAAAGCGATACCCAGAAAGTGAACAGAGACCCAGTTGGTGAATTTCAACAATTGCAGTGCCTCTCCTCGCCGAAGCAAGATCAAGCCCCTCCCCCTACCTCTCCTTCTGAAGCATTAAAATCAAAGATATGCAGCCAGAGACTCTTCAAGGAGCTTCAAAAAAAAAGAAGTTCTGAAAACGAAACCTTTGCTTTTTCTGAAGCCCCCCGAAAAACTAGGATAAAAAGGATGTTAACTTCCTCTCCAAAATACAGTCTTCTTCTTTTTCTTTTTTTTTTGGAAGCTGGGGAATTTTTACGGATTGAGCTTTGCATAATTTTTCTTGAGGCGGACGCCTAAGAACATTCCTCCCTTTCTGAGCAGTTTCACGGCGAAACCTCAGAGAGCAGACACAGTTTCTTTGGGAACCCAAAAGGAAACAACAGACGACTCGCCAGGAAATGAAGAACTTTGGTAACAACTTGCGGTAAACCTTTTTTAACTGTTCGCCTAAAGAAAAAAGCTGGGAGGAGGGTGGGTTTCGCGGGATGTAGGCGAAATTCAAATGGGAAGAGAAGAAAAACAACGATGATGCACAATGATTGAAAAACAAAAAAATCCACGTCGGTGTGCAATGGTGAGTTTGGAATCGAATCGAGGCGGAAGGGAGGGGATCTGGTTACCTAGGTTTGTGATTTGCTGTGGGTGCATCTATTCTCTATTTGGTGAGATATCTGATGTGGCAACTAATAATAGGAGGGCTGCTTCTCTAATAAAAACAGCCAGACCGCTCCAAAGCGGCTTTGTCAACCAATATATATGCTGCTATTTTGTGTCTTTATTTTGTATTGATCATCTGCGAACAGCAGGGTACCTACGAAACATTACATGATGAACGAACCATGGGAAAGCAGTGCATCAAGTGAGGTACTGTCTATATTATATATATATATATATATGCAGATTCATATGGCTAGTGTAGTAGATCTTGTCGAAGCATGCATGTCGGTCGCTAGCTATCTTATGGCGACTCTGCCAGTACTGGTGTGCCATTGCACAATTTAAATTGCATCTTCTTCATACTTCATGGGGAAAAAAGATGTCCAATATTGTCACGGGTGCTCGGTTTTTTTTTTTTCAACATTAATCATGCAGTGCCGCATGTTACGTACGTCCGTATGTAATTTTTCAGTTGAGGAACATGTTTTGCAAATCCAAGATGTATATATACATAATTGTCCTTATAATTAGTCTTTCGAAGAAAAGTAAAATTCATTGGGAAAATACTCAACCTTTTATAAAAAATAAAATAATAATAATAATAATAATAATAATCTTATTTTTTTAAAAATATTTATACGAAATTTACCCATTTTAAACGTTAGACTTGAGAAAAATGCTCATATGGGCGTGAACATATTAAAATCAAAAGAAATGTTATGTCTATAAAGAAATTTTATAAAATTAAAATGCACAAATTGATGTAATTAAATATAATACATTAAATCTATTTTACCGAAAAGAAAAATTATAATTAAATGTATTTCAACAAGTCTGTTGTGAATCCCATTAAGTGGGCTGGGCCCAATGAATAAAAAGTGGTTTAGTGGTCCATGGGCCTAGTTAATGTTTAGTTAGAATTCGGCCCATGGCCTTAGTTGACTATACTGAATTAGATCATCTTCTAGTATATACGGGAGAGGAGGGAATCGTTGTGGGGATCGAGAATATTTGGCTGAAATAGTATGTTAATTTCATTTTGGAGGAATTGGGGACTCGAATACCCCAAGGCGTAGCCATTATTTTTATCTCTCTTATTCTTGATTCTTTTTTTAATGTTTATATTAATGTTCTTTTCATTAGGTTCCTAACAATTGGTATTTAGAGATAACGATCCATGGAGGATGAACTATTTTTCGAGCAGCAACCAGAGGCCTTACAGCTGCGGGTAGACGCTAATGACAAGAGTCTTTAGGGGTTTAATAACAGTTTTAACAACTTGATAGATATGATGCTTCATTGGGTGGAAACGGTAGACGCTAATGACAAGAGTCTTTAGGGGTTTAATAACAGTTTTAACAACTTGATAGATATGATGCTTCATTGGGTGGAAACGCAGAACAATATTACTAATCAGTACGATGTTATGGAAAAATTAGTGAGATTAAAGGTTAGGAAACGAAGGTCAGCAGTTGTTGAATACCAGGTGGACGAAGAAGAATCTAAGTTTGTTGTTGAGTGTCTTGGAGGAAATGTCACAATTGGCGAAGACTTCGGCTAAAAAAAATTAGTGGAAGAGAAAGAAGTAGTTACGGCTTCAATTGATGATTCACAACCATTGATAGTGCAAGAAGAAAATGGAATCGTAAAAAAAAATGGTGTAGATATGGTTGTAACTCCTGATGGTGCCGAAAATGGAGCAAAGGATGAAGATGTAATTGTGGAGAAAGGAAAAGAAAAGGCAACAGCGATGGAGGTCGATGAGTTTGTGGTGGCTCTTTCTGAGGATGACTCAAAGGGCTTTTCAACATCATTCCATTTTGTAACAATGACCGCAGATGTGGATGTGTGTGCTGTTGGTGACGTTCCAAAAGGTGACGTTGAGAAAAAAGGGTAGCTACCAGGATCTACATAGAGAGAACAACGGGGTTGACGGCTCTTACGTTTTCGTCGGTGGAAGCAACTCTGTTTCCAACAATCACGTTGAGCCGTTGGATCTCAATGGGGTTGCCAAAGTCATGGTTGTTTGTGAAGATGGTGAAGACATGCTAGCTGAAGTTGATCGAATGGAAGTTATCGATATGAAGAGATTAATGGGTAAGAATTTTTTGGCTCATCTTTTGTTTGATGTATTGCTGCTAAGGTGTGTGTTAGAGCCTTTTGATAGAGGACGGGAGACCTTTGATGGATCTCTTGCTTCTACTTGCTCAAAGATTCGAAGTGGGAGTAGAACTGTGTTTGAGAGAATGGTCCATAGGTATGTGGAATTTTGGGATGCTTTTCATGGTCTGATTAAACCAGAGGGGAGTGGTACTGGTGATACAAACCAGAGGAATTTCCAAAGTTAGAGTTGGGTGTACGCACGGGAAAGGGTGGAACGATAATGGACCATGTGGGTAAGGCTGTTGGGTGTGCTCGTGTGGCCTGGCAACTGTTCGATGATATGTCTGAGGAGATTTTTTATAGTTACTTAAGCAAGCTTGGTGTTGATTGCGTTATTACTCCCTCTCAAAAACTCATGGGATGGAACGACCTAGGGCCTCTATTCTTGGGCGAGGCATCACTTCTTGGAGCTTTTGGACAACTAGATGATGGTCGGGCAATAACGCTTGGAGAGCTAATCAATTCAAGGTCTGAAAGATGGGAACTACAGTTTGACGGGGTGGGGAGGACTCTTTACAGTCAGGTTGTAGATGGCGTTGCAATTCTCTGTATTAGCATCAGGGAATTCCTTTGCAGTGAAGCAAGGCATGGTCTAGGAATTTCAATGACTCGTGCCCTGTGTCTTGTCACAACAGGAAAACATGTGACAAGAGACATGTTTTATGGTGACAATCCGAAGGAAGAATCTGGGGCAATTGTTTGCAGAGTCGCTCATTCCTTCATACTCTTTGGATTATACCAAATACATATCTCTAGAGGAAAAAAGGACCTTGGAATCATTCACGCCTTGGCTGACTATGTAATCAGGCACCATTTTCCTCGTATGGAAAACATGAATAGAAGTGAGAGTTTATCCTTTGGCACACACCACAAGGATCATTCGGTTGTGGATCTAACATTAAACATGTATGCAACTTGGGCAGTGGAGGTTGCTGAGCGTACTGCTACCTTGAGTGCGAGCTGGCAGGGGGTTGGTTTTACACATGGTGTACTAAATACTAACAATATGAGTATTTAGGGTCTCAGCATTGATTATGGTCCTTTTGGATTTTTGGATGCTTTTGATCTAAGTTGCACACCAAATACAACAGATATTCCTGGTACAAGATACTATTTTGCAAATTAGCTTGACATGGGACTATGGAACATTGGAAAGTTCACATCAACTCTATCAACTGCCCAGTGGATAAATGATAAAGAGTCAATTGAGATACAAGGGGAACCCTCTGGTGTGCACAAAGCAATAGAACTGATTTTGAATCATCTTAGGAAGTTCTTGGTTGACTGTAGTATTGTTGGGGTCTTTGAAACTCAAATGAAACTGCTAAATGTCTGAGCTAATCAGGAGGTTCCTCCACACCAATCCTAGGGCCCACCTACTCAAGGTTTTCCAATTAGTGATGGTGCAGGACCTGGTTTTACTCCTAATACTCAATATATACAGCAATCTCCACGTCATAATCAAAATTATTACCATCCTGCTGAAATACTTCATGCGGACAGCAAGCATCATCAGGGGCCTCCTACGTATGGAAGTGATGCTTTTGTGGGGCTTCGTTCATCAATTGGGTGGCCATAACAACCAGTGGATACGAAGGTTATGCAAGACATGCAAAGTCCTCTATTATATGTCGATTCTGTAATTGGTAAATCTGGTGCGAATATAAGCTACATATGTCATGCAAGGGGAGTTACCTTTCAGATTTTGTGCAAGCTGGCTTATATACACACGGGTACTGGAGTTGGCCTTCAGGATTGGAAGCCTCAAAATCTTTTGGTTGATCATCTCACTCACCAAATTAAGCCTTGCTATTATGATTGTGCAAGAATGCTAGGGAAAGGCAAAGCTAACAAGTCAGACATGTGTTCACAATTCTTTCGAGCTTCCGAACTTATAATTGGTGCCACAGAACACACAACCGCATTTGATATAAGTTGTTTAGTGAAAATGAACCTTGAGGACAAGGTTCTTTAAATGGAGAGAATTTGTTGTGAATCCCATTAAGTGGGCTGGGCTCAATGAATAAAAAGTGGTTTAGTGGTCCATTGGCCTAGTTAATGTTTAGTTAGAATTCGGCCCATGGCCTTAGTTGATTGTACTGAATTAGATCATCTTCTAGTATATAAGGGAGATGAGGGAATCATTGTGGGGATCGAGAATATTTGGCTGAAACAGTTTGTTAATTTCATTTGGGAAGAATTATGGACCTCGAATACCCCAAGGCTTAGCCATTATCTTCATCTCTCTTGTTCTTGATTCTTCTTTTACTATTTATATTACTGTTCTTTTCATTGGGTTCCTAACAAAGTCACATTAATAATGTAATTTTATGAAAGGAAAATGTCGGGAGACCAAGAACTCGTACACCTAATTTAAAAACAAAAACACACAAGTGCACTTCATCGGCCGGTGCACATAGCATCACCCTTTATGAAATATCTATGTGAACTAAAGTTACTAAGCGTTTCTCAACTAGCAATTTGATTCAACCACTTAATAATTTGATAAATGATATTTGCGGTCGTGAGTGTACAAGCACCGTACAATTCTTTTAAAAAAAAGAGTAAATACAAGTTCCACATAAAAAAAAAATTTAATTTTTAAGTAATGTTATATACAATCATACGTAAAGTGTGTAACCGTCATGTTCTCGTTTTGAAAAAGAGAGATCTATTATTAAAAAATTAATTTTTTTTATATCGATTTCATATTTATTTATTAATTTTTTTCAAAATAATTATGTAATATTTACGTATATATTCATTACAATTGTAACTATCATTTCTCTTTAAAATCACGTAGAAGGATGAGCATAATGACCGACGTAATTTCATCCCATGATAGTGGGAACTGCCGAAGTTTGAAATCCTATAAAAAACAAGTCTAGTCTATTTACGACTAATTCCGTGCCGTTATTCATGCCCCCCAATAAGACATCATTTATATGCTTTGTCCCGCAATTAACGGAATGAAAAATCGAATTGAGTACGTACGTACATAGAACACTATAATTTACTTATTAATTAATAGACCCTGCAGCCACGTTAAGAATAATATATAAATAATTAAATTTATCACTTTTCATCGACTTAAACTTTTAAAATAAATAGTAATTCACATAATCATATCAAAGTAAATGTTATGATTTCAAATCTTAACTCTATAATCTTTTAATTTTAGAACGAGTGATAATTTTACAATCTCTTTATTTTTTTTTCTTTAATTCTTTGTTGAAGGAAACAGATATATAAAAGTTTTCTATATTAAATTATTATCAAATTTTTTAAAGTTGGCCAGTCTTATATATGTCATTGAGAGACAAGAAAAGACACTCCTTTCTTGCATTCATTTCTTGCTTGAAACTAATTAAGACTTATTATAAAGAGCTACACATGATAAAGTGAATAATTTTATATTATTTATAAGAGTGAATCTATCAAACATGATTAGATACTCAATAAATCTTATATGTACACTTTACAAATCTCTCTATTTTAAATCCTATAATTTAAACATGAGTTTATGGGAATATAAATCCATGTTCAAATTAATGTGTCACTTGACCCACTACCTTATGAATAGCATAGAAAAAAAATATTTTAGTCATAAAAATATTTTATAAAAATAAATTTATAAATTGACGTAACTTTATGTAGTAGACTGGATGTAAACTAGCATCTTGTAGCTCTAGCATTTGAAATTTCCTTATGCAATAATTTGTGTCCTACACGGCTCTCTCTATCGATCGACCTACTCACGGCCTAATTCAGCTCTAATTAATTAGGAGCTTAAATGCCCTATTGATCTAAAGAAAGGTACACATCCCTACCAGGAATTGAAAAGTTTTTAGTCCAATGAATAGATTAAAATATTCTATAATTGTTTTATTCAAATATTTTTTTAACAATTCGAATAACACTATATAATATGTAGATACCGTTACGATAAATATTGAGGTCCATATATATATATTGCCCAGTACGACAGCATATTATGCCTAGTATCTTTCCATATTGTAGATAATAGTCTTTGAGTTATAAATTGTAAATTGTAGAAAATTTGATCAACTCCAATAATCGATTTGCATGATCGACTTGCGATGCAGATCAAGAGAACAAAATTTAGAAAAGCTAGCTCTTTAATTTGCGGATCTTGCATATATGTCTTCAAATGCATGCACTGTGGCATGCATGGATGCTACTGCATGCATGCAAACCAAACATGCATGGATCCGCCACTGATAGCGGGAGTCATGCATTGACCAGTTAACAGACATCTTCTGCATGTGGGGTATGTCATTTACAAATTGCGGAGACCTGATTTGATCGGGATCAGCGGCCATCTTTAGGGTCACACCACCGACTAGAACTTGCACTAACATCTAAAGTAAGGTTCAATATAATTGCGACCTAATTTATTTCTTTTATGTTGAGAATTCCTCCTGGGCCTGTTCCTCGCGGCCCCCGGCCTTCCCCTTTTCCAAATCATGTACAGTACTTGCGCGCGATATTCATTGAAGAGATTATATATAAATATGCTCCTAACTATCCAGGAAGTTTCTAACGCAGCATTCCAGCTAGCTAGCTCGTACGTTAGAGAATTAGCACAAGTTCTCTACGGTAGTTGGCCAGTACTACCTTAATTTACAAAAACGATCGAGCTATATATTTATTTCAGGCCTCCGCCGGTATCTACTTTTTCAACAGATCAACTGTGCCATGGCGGCCTCTACTATTAGCTTGAAGAGTACCCTGGCGATCCTGGCTCTTGTGATTGCCTTCTCTGTGCAAGGCACGCTAGGTACGCATAATATATACATATATGGGCACTCATGATATTTTTCTTAACGCGGCTACAAAGATTGGATTTAGGCATGATTTCTTTCATTCTAATTTGAAGTTAATTATGCTGGTCATGGGTACGTAATTTGCATGCAGGAGGAATAACATGTGAGCATCTAGACCAGGAAACATGTGCGTTCGCGGTGTCATCCTCAGGCAAGCGTTGCGTGCTTGAGAAGCATGTGAAAAGGAGCGGAGAGGAAGCATACACATGCCGTGCATCGGAAATTGACGCCGACAAATTGAATGACTTGATCGAGACTGAACAGTGCATCAAAGCCTGTGGGCTTGACCGAAAAACACTTGGAATCTCATCGGATTCTCTCTTAGAGTCTCGCTTCACCGAAAAGCTTTGCTCACCTCAGTGCTACGAGAGCTGCCCTAACGTTGTTGATCTATACTTCAATCTTGCTGCTGGTGAAGGTAATTAATTAAGATCAAATTAATTATATTTTCCAGCGAAGCTAATAAGCAATATTATCGCTACCAGCTTAATCATATGTAGGAATTTATTAACATGAGTTTCTTTCTTATTTTGGGTACTGCGTAGGTGTGTTTCTTCCCAAATTATGTGAAGTACAAACAAATAATCCAAGGAGAGGGATGTCCGAGTTCCGGAGCTCTGGTTTTGTTGCACCAGGACCCGTGAAATCTGCCAAGTTCACAATTGCACCAATAGTTGCACCAGCACTTGCTCCACTCTAGAGGAAAAATTTATAACAATATATATATAGTATATGCATGCAATATTACAGAGTATATTATATTTTAGGTGCGTGACATGCATGAATAATGAAGTCAGTACGCCAAGGGATGATCAGTAGCTAGCTTGCACCATCATTTTAATATGGCGTGTGCATTTAGTTACGATCCAGCTTAATGGGTGTACGTGCTCTTCAAATCAATAAGCTAGGCCGGTGTGTACGTACGTAAGGCCTGCTCATACAGTCATATATAATACTCGTCGTTTGTAGGTTGATTAGGCATTTAATTACAATTAATATACTATTATACGTAGAAGATTATAATTGTGTGTGGTTTCCATATTTCACGGCCTTTGTGTGATTTATTGTATGGTTTGGAAATAAAGAAATTAAAAAAAGGTTTGTCAATATATAGTAATGATTTATCTTGTCCAAATTTATTGATTTCCGGTCCGTGATGATGATGATGATCTCCATATAATGAGATATATACGATCTCATATATAATTACATGAATATTACAGTTAATTAGTCCGTGATCTGATAAATGGAAATAATTAGGAGAAACACGTACGTCTTCTTCCTCCATATATAGACGCGCGGCAGCTTCATGATCATTCCACGATATATATGAGGGATAATTGGGAAAATCAATCCAATTGATTTTTATTTAAACTGGCTAATCATGATCGACTGATCATCAATATATATGAAGTAATCTAAAGCTAGAGTATTCCTTTAATTATTATACAGGCCGGGCCGGCAGCTTCATTAATCAAATTAATGAAAAAAAAATCTATTTCAGGAAAAAAATAAGCCAAGAAGTTTTATATACATATATAATATTAGCTTTAGTTCAAATGCGTAATTTCCAATACAAGCATTTTGACCTCTTCGTCCATTTATATTAAGAAAAATGATATTTACAATTGTGAATTGTATAAACGTCACGCAATCCTTTTATAAAAAGTGAATAAATGCAGGGCCAACATAATAATATTTAATTTTTTAATAGTAAATTTTTTTCTTTTTTAAAAAAATTATGCGATACTTACACATTTCATGACTGTATATAGCATTACTAGTACTCTTGACTTTCATGCATGTGAAATATTGTTTGATCTAAAGGTTGCTCGACACATGATTTTACTAATTTTGAGTTTTTTTTTTTAGAAAAAGAAAGTTGATCAAACAATTAAATAATTATAATAATTATGTTATTCCTAGTAATTAATTATAATGATTTACAATAACAATTGTTTTTTGTTTGGATTAAATTATATACTAATTAAAATGATCCCAAGTTTTTGACTTTTTTTCGAATGTTTCCAAATTTGGTTTTCAAATCAGGCCGGTGGCCGAATTGCATGCAACGTCGGCCTTTCAAGCACCAGTACTCGGCCTGCGAAGGCTTTTGGGTGGACCATTACAATTTACGACCCACCCCTAATTTGCAGGATGGCTGCAATGCCTCAGTACCTCTTGTATATCAGTATTGGCCTGGAGCTGGCCGGGTGGAATAATCCCCATCAACGAATGCCTTTAGGTAGGGGTGTATAAAAACCGGCCAAATCGGCCGTAACCGAGTCAAACCGGCCATTAGAGTATGGAATCAGTACGGAACCAGTCGACCAGCGGTAGAAATATCTCAAAATCGATGTCAACTGGTTCAGTTCAGGTTTAAACATGTTTTAAATCGTCGAACCGGCCGACTGGATATATATATATATATATATTATATTTATCTTAGATAAAACGACGTCTTTTCACCTATATTTAAGTGAAATTGTGTCATTTTACATGTAACGGATGCAAAAAAAATATAAGTGAAATGATGAACCAAACAATATCATTTTACATATAACGTATTAAAAAAAATATAAGTCAAACAGCGTCACTTTAATTTTAGCCCGTCGCCTTCCGGCCCTTCATCCTCTCCTCTTCTTTATTGATTTCTCACATTCTCTCTCTCCTCTCTAAAATGAACCTCTACACCATTGAGAATCACTAAAAAACCGTTAGATTCGGTTCGGCCGATATTTCTCCTACCCATCGGTAGGTGGCGACTTTCATCAAAAACCGCACCGATGTGGTCGGTTTTCACACCAACCTTTTAAGTATCTTAATTTTTACGGATGTCTTTTAACGTCTTGTTTGCCTAAGGTTACGTGTGTATGCATGTCATGCATACATGATTCAAATCTATTTTTAACGTCTAGAGGCCAGGGGCCCTTTGCCGTCCAACATTTGGCGAATGACAGACTAATTTTCTGGTCAATTTGGTCACTATTTTTTTAAGGCATTTTGAAGGCTTTTCATATATTTAATTAATGTGGATTTTATAAACGGCGTACGTACACTCCGGTCGCTCCAAAGAAAACTAATTTGGGCGTGATTAGCGCTCCTTTTTAAATAGATTTTATTCCTAGTTTCGTGTCTACACGTTTAATTATTAGGTCCTGCTAGTCGGCGGCTAGCTCTTGCCTGGGCGTGACCACTAGTTTATTTTTATTATTTTTAAATATTTTTTAAAAAAAATAAAAATTTATTAGTAATAGTTTTTTGAACATTTAAAAAAAAAAAATACACTATCGATAATTTTAAGCTGTATACTTTTTTTATATAGGAAATTGATAAAATCTGAGAAGATGTCATGGGTGTATTTGAGGGGCTAGCTGTTAATTAGCATTTTTTTAATTAATTAGGGCCGGGTGTTAATGTGATATCAATCCCACGTTGAGTGCTAATGGTAAGTGGTGTATGCAGTTAGGATTCTGCGAGAAGAAGTTCTTGTTCTTTATAATTATTCTAATAGATTTTTAATTGTATTATTGATAAGTTATTTTAGATTATATGTGTCCAGATGTGGTTTGAACCTCTCTTGATACATTATAAATAATATTAGAACTTATTTCATTTATAAATATGAGATTTAAATCGTGTCACTTACGATAGATGGGCCCAACTATGACTATACTTGGTTTGGAATGCACGTGACCGGATATATACCATTCCGGCTAACGACTTTCAACTCCGTTCTCCTCGACTCTTGGTACTAACTTTAATTGTATGTTAGCTAATTCTTTTGGAGTATAAATGGTTAGATATTGTGGCTTAATGGAACTCCCTAATTAGAGCGTTACAATTAATACCATGAATAGTTGTGATATTAATTTTCACCAACCAATCTTGTCACTATTGAATGTATATGTCATTGTAAAAAAATATTATTTATAAACTTTTTTTTATGATTTTAATTTTGTGAAAAAAAAATCTTTAATTTTCGCCAATTAAAACTCGTGACAAATAAAATTTTGCCCAATATAATTATTTGCAATGAGAATTTTCTAACGACATGAATTTGGTAGTAAAATGTAATTATTTGCTACCAAATACTATTCGCAGGAATTGTTAATTTTTCGTCACTAATTGATTCCGTCACTAATGAATGCATATGTCACTGTAAAAAAATATTATCTGCAAACATTTTCTAATGAGCTTAATTTTGTGGGAAAAGTAAAAAAAAAAATAATGTGCAAACTTTTTCTGATGATCTTAATTGGTGGGAAAATGCCTTTAATTTTCACAGATTGTAACTCGTGATAAATAAGAAATTATCTAATATAATTATTTGCGGCGAGATTTTTCTGACAACTAGGGCTGTACAGAAAACCAGCAAATCAATCGGGACCAACTCAGACCGGCCGCCGGAGCTCAAAACCGGCAGGGAACCGATCGGCCGTCAGTGGTAATTTATCAAAACCAGCGTCGGCCGGTTCGGTCCCAGTTTGAACCATCCAAAAATCGAAAAATTTGCCGACGTCATATATATATATATATATATATATTTTAAATATATTCATTCATTAAATGACGCCGTTTCAGGTTAGAAAAAAAAAATAAAGGGAACGGCGCCATTCCAAGTAGGGCATATTAATCCCCAGCCCTGTTTCTTTCCCCCTCCCTCTTCGATTTCGACTCAGACTCTCAGCGTCGTTGCCTCCACTCCACTCCAGTGACCAGCCTAGGCTCCAGCGACTCCAGCCACTCACGGCTCACCGACGCCCAGCAGTCCACCGTCCAGTAGCGGTGCAGCCTCCACCGCTCAACGTTCCTCCGTGAAACGGCACAGCCCGAGAGCCTCAATTTTATTTTTTAGGTATGAACCATATGATTTTAATTTTTGTGAGGCACATTTATTTTTTTTATAAGTATTTTGTGAGATTTATAAGTCTGATTAGTTATTAGTGATTTTCTTGAAAATTTTTTTTGATAAGAGACTAAGAGGACCAATCGGTGGATTAGGGTTTGTGTTTTTTGGTTTGGTGCATTCACGGATTGAAAATGTTTTATAGTTTTGTAGTTTGTACAATGAACAATCGGTGGTTTTTTAAGATGCAGTGTGCATTCACTGATTGAAGATGATTGAAATAGTGAATCAATTTTATAGATTGACACTTTTGTTGAAAATAAAATAATTTGTGATGTTTATTGAAATTTGAAAGTAAAATTTATGATGTGTTATAAATAATTTGTGATATTTATTGAAAGTAAAATTTATGATGTGTTATAAATAATTTGTAATGTTTATTGACAATAAATGTTCATAATTTATTGAAAGTAAAATAATTTGTGAGATTTATGAGCGATCTAAAATGTAGATTAGAATCTTAGGTTTGTGATGTTTGCCACGTTGCAAACTAGCTGCTGTGTAATTGACAATTATGGTAATTTTTTGTTCTTCTTGGTTTTACATGTTAGATGGATTTTTCGTCAAGTCCAATTGATCTTGATTCGAACTCCCAAATACCAAAACCTCCGGCTTCAAGTGCCCGTAATAGTAGTAATTGTCCACTTCCTAAGAAACGGAAGGGGAATGATCCGTCAATTGTTTGGGATCATTTTACAAAAGTTGAGTGTTGTTCCGTAGATGATCCTAAGGCTAG
This sequence comes from Juglans regia, assembly GCF_001411555.2. Classification (NCBI taxonomy): domain Eukaryota; kingdom Viridiplantae; phylum Streptophyta; class Magnoliopsida; order Fagales; family Juglandaceae; genus Juglans; species Juglans regia. The sequence goes on along the minus strand of NC_049910.1, from coordinate 6,438,955 downwards.
GTGTAATTATTGTGGCAATATATATGCTTGCCACTCGAAGAGGAACGGAACTTCAACCATGCAAAACCATCTACCTTCATGTCCAAAAAATCTTCATAAACGTGGGCCTTTAGATAAATATGAAACAACATTGGCAGGTGAGGTATCCTCGGAGGGGTTTGGAGAGACTGATAATTCTTTAAGAAATCTTGTAACCCATAAATATAATGAGGAGGCTGTGAGGATGGCGCTTGCGGAGATGGTAATTCTCGATGAATTACCATTTATAATTGTTGAAGGGCAAGGATTTAAGAAGATGATTTAGTTGCTTGAACCTAGATTTAAAGTGCCATGTCAAGTGACGGTTGCAAGAGATTGTATGAAACTATTTGCATCTGAAAAAGCCAAACTTAAAAAGTTATTTAAAGATGGGGGAATGAGGATTTCATTAACTACCGATACGTGAACATCGGTACAAAATCTTAATTATATGTGCATAACTGCCCATTTTATTGATAGTGATTGGAAATTGCAAAAGAAAATCATTAATTTTTGTTTAATCCCTAATCATCGAGAGGAAACCATTGAAAAATATGTTGAATCGTGCCTCCTTCATTGAGACATTGATAAAATATTTACTGTTACTGTTGATAATGTTAACTCAAATAATATTGCAATTGCATATTTGAGACATTTTTTTATAGAGAATATGTTGGAGGGGAAGTATATGCACATGAGATGTTGTGCTCATATTCTGAATCTTGTCGCAAATGAGGGTCTTAAGGAGTGTGATGATGCCATTACAATAGTTAGAAATGCGGTTAGATATGTGCGCTCCTCCCCTGCAAGATTAGACAAGTTTAAGAGATGTACAGAAAAGGAAAAAATTGATTGTAAAAAAATGTTGTGCCTTGATGTGCAAACCTGATGAAATTCAACTTACATGATGTTAGAGGCTGCTGAGAAATTTGAAAAGACTTTTAGGCAAATAGAGAGTGAGGACTACAATTTTCTTTCTTACTTTAAGGATGGAAACATTGGGCCTCCTAGAGCTGACGAGTGGGAGACAGTGCGGGTTTTTGTGAAATTTTTGAAGATGTTTTATGATGTCACTTGTCGATTTTTTGGTTCTTTACATGTCACAACAAATACAAGTTTTTTAGAGATTTGTAGGCTCTAAAAAGAGTTGGTTAGACTGTGTGAGAGTGAGAATACTTGTTTGATGAGCATGGTCATTAGCATGAGAATAAAATTTGATAAGTATTGGGGTTCATTGGATATGATGAATTTGTTGTTGTTGATTGCAGTTCTCCTTGATCCACGTAGCAAGTTGGAACTTCTTACTTTTCACTTGAAAAAAATTTATGATCACAATTGGGTTGAAAATTTGTTGTCGAGGGTGAGACAATTATTATCAGACATGTATGCGGAGTATAATGTTACGTTCGGTTCTTCCTCGAGTAGCAGAGAACATGTTTCCCCTCCGTCATCTGCCCTTCCAAATGATGCTGAAGACAATCATGAGTCACAACTTTTTTATGAGTGGTTGCTAGCATCGACTGCCTCTGGATCTACAGCTACCAAAACAGAGATTGATCGATATTTATCAGATGGTTGTGAGGCATTCAATTAATCTATTGACTTGTTGAATTGGTGGAAAGTGAATGAGCCTAACTATCCTATACTTGCGAGAATTGCACTAGATGTGTTAGTCATGCATGTTTCCACGGTTGCATCAGAGTCCACATTTAGTACGGGAGGTCGTGTACTTGATCCTTTTTGGAGTTCCTTAGCTCCGAGAACTGTTGAGACACTTATTTGTACTCAGAATTGGTTGCGACATCCGTCAACGCCAATTGATATTCGAGACTCCATGGATAATGTTGAGAGCTTTGTAGTAGAATCTGGTAATGTGTTTTTCTCATTCAATTTCCATATTCATTTATTTTTATAATTTAATTTAATTTTTTTTTTCATTATCCTAATTTATTAATATTGATTATTTGGTGTTTTCTTATAGAGTTAGGAGCATCATACATCACAACTATTGATGATTAAAGAGTCGAAGACTGCAATTGAAGAATGAATATTTTTTGGGTTTTATTCAAGAACAATTGTTATTTGTTCTTACTTGCTTAAGACAATTTAGTTTTGTTTGTAATGTGTATTAAACATGATCTAGTGGAGTTTTTTTTATTTATCTACTAATTAGTAATTTAGTATATGAGATAATAAAACTATAAAATATGAGTAGTATATATGTAGTTATTATTAGTTACTAATAATATATACATGGCATGATTAAAATTAAAAAGAAATTGTACTAATAATTGCAAAAAGAAATTCTGTAAAAAAAGTATAAATGTAGATGATCTTCAATAACAAATTGAGCCCAAAAAGAGGTTGAATTGGGTCTTAAAATGGCCCAAATAAAGTAGTTCAAACCGGCCCAAAACATGTGACCCAAACCTGCCCAAAACCGACCAACCGACCGTAAACTAGCCGGTAACCGAACCGGCCGGTTTTCCTCTCATGATGGGCCGGTTTTGGCCGGTTTAATTTGGTCTCCCCATATAAACCGAACTATCGGTTTCGGTTTGGACCCAAAACCAAACCAATAGTTCGGTTTTTCAGCCCTACTGACAACGTGAATTTGGTAGCAAATTGTAATTATTTGCAACCAAATTAGATTCGCGGGAATTGTAAATTTTTTGTCACCAACTAATTCCGTTACTAATAAATGAAAATATCGTTGTAAAAAAATATTATCTACAAACTTTTTCTAGGCTAGCTTAATTTTGTGGGAAAGCGTCTTTAATTTTCCCAGATTAAAACTCGTGACAAATCAATTTTGGTCCAATATAATTATTTGCGGCAAAAATTTTCTGACGACGTGAACTTGGTGGCAAAATGTAATTATTTGCTACCAAATAGTATTCGCGGGAGTTGTAAAGTTTTTGTCACTTGCCAATTCCATCACTAACGAATGCATATGTTATAGTAAAAAAGTATTATCTATAAACTTTTTCTGACGAACTTAATTTTGTAGAAAAAAATCTTTAATTTTCACAGATTGTAACTCATGACAAATAAAATGGTTCAATATAGTTATTTGCGGCGAGAATCTTCTGACGACGTGAATTTGGTGACAAAACGTAATTATTTGTTACCAAATAGTATTCACGGGAAAAATTATGTCCCAAAAGCTACTATTTGTTGTAGTGCCTACATAACAAAATATACAACCATGATTTTACCCTAAATATTGCAACAATATCAACCAGAGATTTAGGTTTGGTTTGGTTTCACAAATTTTTGAAATCTAAAAAATTTCAAAAATTTTTCAAATTTCAATATAAATATTTTTCAAAAATCAAGTTTTTATCTTTTCGACTTTTTTATCTAATCATTACCTAATCATTACAAATTTCCTTAACTTCTAAACAAAACATAAAAAATAATTCAATTTTTCAAATCATAAAATAAAAATTATATTAAAAAATTATATTCTAACTCTCTTTTAATTTTATAATTTTTTATTCAACTTTCTTTTAATTTTATAATTTTTTATTCAACTTTCTCTCTCTAAATATTTTCCAAAAATTTATTAAAATTTTAACATAAATTATTTCATTAATATTCACAAATTATTTTATTACTATTTGTCTCATTTTATCTTATCTCATCTCATTTTATCTCATCTGTATAACTTCCGAATAAAAGTAATAATTGCTCCTAGCATTAATGAACGCATATTTTTGCCAATTTAAATGCATGGTTGCGTACGTTACGTAACAAATTCCACGTACCGACACAGCCAAGGCCGCAACGCTAGCTCAAATATTATTTTTCCTTCTAATCATCATCATGTTCATTTTTGTGGTGCAAGAGAGAACAAAATTTAGCATTTATACTAAATACTAAATTTGGGAACCTTCATCGATCGATCAGTACCGACGTCCTGCAGATCATGAAAACGATCACCTAGTGTTTTCACATGCAAGTTAAGTGAGGACATGACGATACAGCTAGCTATAGCCATGCATCCGCCATTATAGCAGCATTCAGTCATTGACTAGTATTTGAAATCTTCTGCATGGGTCGGGGATCGTAGAGGAACCATTCAAGCACGGACCTCCATGCATATATGGCCGGGGTCGCATGCATCCATGCACCAAGCTCCATACATCTAATTCGCTAACATCCAAAGTAAGGTTCACTACTGCGACCTTGATTTCTTAAACTTGAAATTCTTCTTCGTGTCTGTTTTCTCCATTCTACAGTGATCATTGAAGCAACTATAAATGCTCCTAGCTACCCACTAAGCTTTGCAGAATACTGACTCGTACGTACGTAGGAGAAACACAGATCAGTCTTTACCACTACTTAATTTTACGAAAATCTAATTAATTTAGGCATCCAGTACCAGCAGTATATATCTTCTTTTACGTTGGAACTGTGTCATGGCGTCAAAATATATTAGCTTGAAGACCGGCCTGGCGATCCTGGCTCTTGCACTTTGCTTCTTTGTGCAGATCACTCTCGGTACGTATGGTATAAGTTTTCCAACACCAAAACCAGGATCAAGAAACCTACCTCTTGTCCTCCTTTATATCCTGCACGCATGTTCTTATTAATTTCTTAATGCTAGGATGTTGGATTTATTATAGCTACCTTACAATTTATTGGTACGTAAAATTGCATTTTCATGATATATGAGATTAGTACTCGTGAAAATTCACCTATTTTATATGTTTCTAATCCACTGTGATCATCGTATATATATATTCTACCTTCGAAATCTTCACGCACTACTGCATTACATTCATGAACCATTTAAGGCTGCTAGCTTCTTATGTTAGGAGTACTTATGATTCGGTTTTCATCCAACCATGGTAATTAATTGCATGCAGGAGAAATAACATGTGAGCATCTAGACCGGGACACATGTGCATTTGCAGTGTCATCCTCCGGCAAGCGTTGTGTGCTTGAGAAGCTTGTGAGAAGGAGCGGGGAAGAAGCATATGCATGCCGTACATCGGAGATTGAAGCCGACAAATTGAAGGGATGGATCGAGATTGACCAATGCATCAAAGCATGCGGGCTTGACAGGAAAACGCTTGGAATCTCTTCAGATTCCCTCCTGGAGTCTCGCTTCACGGAAAAGCTTTGCTCGCCTCTGTGCTACGACAGCTGCCCCAATGTTGTTGATCTATACTTCAATCTTGCTGCTGGTGAAGGTAAGCATCAAGATCAATAAAGTTTCGAGCATATATTTTTTTAAATATAATTTCTGGGAACTTATTTATTAACAATTTTCTCTAATTTATATATATATATATATATATATATATATTTGGTAGGTGTGTTTCTTCCCAGATTCTGTGAAGTAGATTCAAATCCGAGGCGAGGAACGTTTGAGATCCTAAGTTCTGGTTTTGTTGCAGCAGGACCTGTGCATGAGCATGTCAAGTCCACGGATGCACCAATAGCTGCCCCAGCACTGGCACCATTGCCATACTAAAAAACAAATGATTATTCCAAGCCTTATATATATATATATATATATATATATATATATATATATATTAAGTTATGTGTGTACGTTCCTAGCTAGCTCATACTCATGATCTGTAGAGGCTTTATAGAAGGTACTTGTGCGGTATCGTAGTCATGTACTTTGTGTGCTTTTTTATATGGTTTGGAAATGAAAGGAAAGTTTATTTATCGCGCTCATGTTGTGTCCAACTTAAAAATTATCTTTGGATTGAAATTCATATGATGGAAGAAAAACATAATCCCAAACATCTGATTGCACTCTTTTTATTCATTTCTTTTGTTGTCCTGCATCTAATGAGCTTCAAGTGTGAACTTTTATTATGAGAGTCAAGAGGAAGAAAACCATGGTTGAGTTCATGGGCTGCTGCGGTTCTCTTTTCAGTCTTCCAATTATGGCCCCTTTGGATAGGTCCCTGATCTTAAGCAATTTATACCGAATGCTTTTACTGAAAGAAAAATATTTTAGTCACAAATTAATTACATAAAAATAAATCTACAAATTGATATGACTTGATACAATATGTCAGATTGTAAAGTTATTTTTAATATAAAATAAATCTAACGTATCACATAAGTCACATCAATTTGTGAACTTATTTTAATATAATCTTTTTATATTTATAGTAATTCTCTTTAAGGAAAGAGAAATATCCCTCCGAATGCACGCTTCAAGTCATGTCACATGTCAACAATGAAGTCAGCATTTAGGTGTTTCTGCCTAATGTTTTTCAGTCAATTTTTAGTTAGTGGAATTGATATCAATAGTCAGAACCGTTGTTGGAAAGAAAGCAAAGGAGTTTGGATGAAGTTACTGTCTTTATACTTTTGACCAACTTATGATGCTCCCTCCTGATTTTTTCTGGATACTTGACTTCTCGGTTCAGCTATAACTCAAATTGGGGAATTTGAGCTGAAAAGTGAGTTTTGTAACGAGATGAATGATTACAAAATCTATCAAGGCAAACTTCTTAAACGTGGAAGAAAAACAGAAGAAAACTATGGGGCTAGACCAGAAACCGATTCACTCCACCTGCGAGGCTCCTACTTGATCAAAAACATAACTCATAGTATCACGTCTCAAAAACAGAGCTCCCTAGACTATAACACCGAAAGCAAACGAGAGACAGCATGCCTAAAAACCAACCATATTCCAACAATACAAACCTCAAATAAGGTATTCAGGAACAAAACAGACACATTTACACCACAACATGACTGTAATAAGCGGAGAAACAGAAATTATATTAGTACTTAAGCCTCCTCCTGAATTTCCTCCTCATCTTCATGATCATACCCATCCTCATCCGCTGTAGCATCTTGGTACTGCTGGTACTCAGAAACTAGATCATTCATGTTGCTTTCTGCCTCTGTAAATTCCATTTCATCCATCCCTTCTCCTGTATACCAATGCAGGAAAGCCTTTCTGCGAAACATGGCTGTAAACTGTTCACTGACTCTCCTGAACATTTCCTGGATTGATGTGGAATTGCCAATAAATGTTGAAGCCATTTTCAAACCAGTTGGATGGATATCACAAACAGTGGACTTCACATTGTTGGGGATCCACTCAACAAAGTAGGATGAGTTCTTGTTCTGCACATTTATCATCTGCTCATCAACTTCCTTAGTGCTCATCTTGCCACGAAACATGTCAGATGCAGTTAGATATCGGCCATGTCGATGATCAGCAGCACACATCAGATTCTTCGCATCCCACATCTGTTGAGTGAGCTCAGGCACAGTAAGGGCACGATACTGCTGTGACCCACGGGATGTAAGTGGAGCAAATCCAACCATGAAGAAGTGCAACCGAGGAAATGGGATTAGATTAACCGCAAGTTTGCGGAGATCTGAATTGAGTTGACCAGGGAAGCGAAGACAGCAATTAACCCCACTCATGGTGGCAGAAATCAAGTGATTCAGATCTCCAACTGGAATATACAAAAATTATTAGTCAGCTGGGTAGAGGTATCAAACATCGATTTTGTCTAAAATGAAGCATATACACACGATTCAAATAAAATAAAAGATCCCCAACTCTTGCACTATACCCGAACTAATGGAAAAAGTCCAAGGACCAAACATACAAATACTTAATCTCGCTAATTGATTTCCATTCAAATATTCCCAATAATATTATCTATCCAAATCTCTTTTTCTGATAAGTAATTATCTATCCCAGCCACGCATGTTATTCTGGTTTTAGTCACTCAGTACCAATCTTCCAAGAAAGCAAGAGGCTCGAGTCTGCATGTGGAACTAACCCAAACTAGTATCTTTGTGTTGTTTCAGAAACAAGGCTGAGCCAACCAACATCAGCTATCATTTTTCAATGAGTAAGCCAGCATCATCGATCTAAGATGAGAATAGAGGATACCTTTTAAGGTCACATTCCAAGGGTTCAATGAATTAGGTAAGACGATTTATGCTTTTCACCCCTTAACTAAATAAAATATAATAATGAAAAAAAAAAAGACCAAAAAAACTCACAGCTTGGAGTGGTGAGCTTCAATGTTCGGAAGCAAATGTCATAAAGAGCTTCATTGTCTAAGACCATACACTCATCTGCATTCTCCACGAGCTGATGAACAGAGAGCGTTGCGTTGTAGGGCTCAACAACTGTATCAGACACCTTAGGAGATGGGAAAACAGAGAAATTGAGCATCATTCGATCTGGTTACTCTTCTCTGATCTTGGAAATGAGAAGATTTCCCATGCCTGACCCAGTTCCCCCTCCCAAGGAGTGGCAAACCTGAAACCTTAAGAGTAAGAAAAAAAAACTCGTTACCATCACAGGATATGATATGCAAGCCCTTCGAAATTATAAAACATGCTACTTTCATACTGAAATCCCTACAAAAGTATAAGTTAAAATCAAACAAAGTCATGAAGTATTGATCAACAAAGCAACTCGGCACAGGACTTAGATTCTATTAGTCTCCAAAAGCATTGGAAGTTTTATACAACCAGCTGGAGGCCAAGTCCCTCACTCCTAATCGCAATCATCCAATGAAAACTAGTTATCAGTAACACAAACCATTTTTGGATAATGCGAAGAAACAATAACTGATTCTTCGAATTTCATTTCAGTACATCAAATTGTGCAGCTGTTTGCATAATAATACGTGAGGTCCCCAAAATATCAATCCATTGAAGTAGGTCGGTACCAAAACAAGGATTTTTTTGAAAAAAACCAAGTACGGTTTTTCCGAAGCACAAATATTTAGCAAGCGAGCAAAGTCGGATTTAGATGTTGGAAAACAAGAGTAAGTAATCCTCATTGCATGATGAGTGTTTAACATGATATCGAGAGCGCAATATAAACCAAAATAAAATCATAAAACGCAAAATGCTCATGAAAGCAATTTCCACACTTAGAATACAGGAATAACACAAAAAAAGATGTCCCAAAAAATAGAGGCTTCCTTAAACGAAAAGAGTTAGTAATACAACAAAGAAGAGAGCGACAGAGACAGAGAGAGAACAAAGTTAAAAGCTCGGTTTACCTAATAGAAACAAAGGAGACAGGAGACTGTCGAAAATAGAGAAGAATATTGGAGTGGAGGACCTTGCAAGCAGTCACAGTTCTCGGCCTCCTTCCTGAAGACATCGAGAACGGAGTCGATGAGCTCGGCACCCTCGGTGTAATGGCCCTTGGCCCAGTTGTTGCCGGCCCCGGACTGGCCGAAAACGAAGTTATCGGGCCGGAAAATCTGGCCGTAAGGGCCGGATCTGACGCTGTCCATAGTGCCGGGCTCGAGGTCCATGAAGACAGCGCGGGGAACGAATCGGCCGCAACTGGCCTCGTTGTAGTAGACATTAACGCGCTCGAGCTGGAAGTCGTTGTCGCCCTGGTACCTCCCGGTAGGGTCGATCCCATGCTCCGCGCACACCACCTCCAAGAACTTCGCCCCGATTTGGTTCCCGCATTGCCCGCCTAGTACGTGAAGGATCTCCCGCATCTTCAAGCTTGCTCACTGTGAGTGTCCGTCTGTTTGTGTGTGTGGTGCGTGATTGGGAATGACGGGAGTTTTGTGTTGTTTTATAGGCCGTCAATGACGGAGTATAAAGTAAAAACAGCAGCCTTCGGTCGGTCGTTGTTTCAAAAAGAGTGATTTTGCTCTCAAGTGCATAATAATTAGTATCTAAATATCTCTCGTCTAACCTTATCCAATTTTATCTTAATATCTAAATATTAAATAATAAATATTTTCATTTAATTATTATTTAATCATAAATTATTATTATAATTTTTTTTAATTTTTAAATAAAATATTAAAAAATAATTAAACTTTTACAAATCTCAAAATAAAAATTATATCAAAAAATTATATTCTAATAATATTTTAAATTTATAATATTATTTTAACTTTATAATATTTTTATATAACTTTTTTTTTCTTTTAAATTTTATAAAACATCTCCATTAAAATATTTTTATTATTATTTATAAATTATTTTATTATTATTTATAAATCATTTCACGTCACTGTCGAGTGGATAATTCTCGCACAGCCTTCAATCGGTCCTTTGAGTTTCAAAAAGAGTGATTTTGCTCTCAAATGCATAGTCCTTGGTGGGTGCGCGTTTCTATATAAAATTGAACAAATTTGATATCCTTACAACACCAAAAAAAAAAAAAAAAAACTTTATTTTAGGCTCATTTTTTAGCAGTAACGATACTTCCATATTCTAAATCTATATCTATATCTATATCTATCATTCCTTCCATACCAAATGTACAGCTGAAGCCAACTCCACAAAAGTGTGGCCCCAAGAATATACAAAAACCGATAAACAATTGAGATGAACAAGAACATAAGTAATGTTTGTCCCAAAAATCAAGTGAGACCAGACGTATAGATCACTCTGAAGTCTGAATCCTTCCTCACAAAGCTAAGATGTGCAGTCTTTTCCATGGGTCCAAGGCCAGCAACAAGGGATTACAATATCATCTCCAAAGCAATTACATGGTTGACTACCCATTTCATAACGTTTTGTTGTGCATTTTATGGTTATATCTTTTACACTTTGATTCCTTGACATAGAGATATTCAATCATTCGAGGCATCTATGGCTCTGGTGGTGACCCAAAAAAGGTGTGCATAGATCTTGGTATGCTGGCTTACCAAGCAACCATGGCCTCGAATGCAATACAATACATGATTATGGGAGATGATATGGGAAGTGTACAATGAGAGTGTTAATGTTGTGTTTCGCACGCCTTTAGGTCAAGTTTCGATAACTCGCATCTTCAAAAACGAGCCTGCAAAAGACAAAGAAGAAGACAACTAAGAGAGGGTGGTCTTGGGATTGTGAGTCTTCAATGCCAAAATTAATAAATATTCTTAAAAGTTTATAAATAAGTGAAAGAGTCTAGAGATTAGATGACGTTTTCTCGTACCTAAGACTTGCTATTTATACCATAAGTCTAGGGGGACAAATTGTGTCTGCGCTCCTATGAAGTTCGTGTCCTTTGTACTGTTCTATGTGTCATAATTATTTAATGTGACGTGGCTCTGTAACAGCGTCATTAATGTGGCGTGTAGCTCGGGTAGTAGTGCTATTAATGCGGCGTGGTTTTTCAATTTCCTTCTCCTAGTTAGTATCCTTGGTGGTCCGTCGATATTCTTTCTATTAGAGGATTAAGGATTTCCCGTACATTATGCCCACTATGCAAACAAGCACTCGAGAGTTGGACACTACTCGAGGGACCTCTAGATCGAAGAGTCTCATCCCTTGCAGCATACTCTTTCCTACAGGTTGCGTTCAGAAGAGCCTATCCATGGGCCAAGTTAGAGACTTTGTTCATTCTAGACTAGGCCTTCGGTCTTAATTCCCTTAATATTCTCAGGCCCGCTAGGTAGTTTATAAACTTTTAATTTTTTGTGAAGATTATTTCTTACCTCCAAATTATTATTTTTATTGGTAAACAAAATTTTATTGATTATAAGAAAGAAAAACATTCAGATATATGAGATATATGCAAGTTCTTATTCCTAAATTATAAGTGCAAGGAATATAACCCATAACCCATAAAGGAATTACATTTACACTTATGGTTAAAATCTGACTCTCAGAGCACTCCCAATAGTTTGTGTATATTTTATTCATAATAAATCATCAAAATTCATTTTTTTTTATATTTTAACTAATAATTTTTATAATATATCATACATCAGTTTATCTGTTTTTTTTTCTTCTATATCATTTGAATGTTATTTTTGAAGTATTTTATTTATTTCAAATATTCTTTCTAAGTACAAGTAAATTTGCAATATCCCAATATATTTTTATATTTACAATATCTACTCATATACAATATAATACAATTTCTTTCTATACACACAATAAAAAAAATTATAAGAAAATAAAATCAAAAGATTAAAAAATGTGACTATATTATGAGAAGACAATTATAAATATTAGATGCATAGCAAATCATTTCATTCCAAGTTATGCATCTAGCAAAATATTAAATCTCATTTCATCTAGCAACTAATAGAAAATACATGATCATTGAAACTCTTTTTTTGGATAAATAATTGATTATTTTATGTGTTTAGAATTATTTAAATAAGCATTCATTTTTTTTTTATAATATACAAACTTGTGATTAGATGAAAGAATCATGCGATCCATACTTTATGATTACTTAAATATTGTTAGACATATATATAGATATCGATTTTTTTTTTCTTTTTATAAAAGATACAACAAAAAACAAATGATATTTATTTTAAATTGAAATTTTATTTTAGAATATTTTTTTTAATTTCTAAACGAATTTTTTTGTATATTGTTTATAATGTGTTTTTTAGTTTTTAAAATATGATGCACACGTGTCTAGAATTTAATGGTGTTGACTTGATACTTTTAACAATTGATTAATGAAATAGAGAGGGAATGATTGACTTGATATTTTTTTTTTGGATTTGAAAAATTTAAATTGTTTATTATATCTTGTATTAAAATTTTAAAAAATTGTAATGATGAGTTGAAATGAATTAAGATTAATTTAATTTCCAAATGCTCAGTAGCAATGGTCACATTTTCTCTAACAAGTGCATGTGCCACTCTTTTAGCTTTCCTTTTAACATGCTGTAATTTTCAAGAAAAACTTCCAAAACTATACTATTTTAACGTGTTGTATCAGATGAAGAGAATTGAAATTATGAGTAATATTATTATTTTAATATTTAATTCTTAACTATAAAAAATGTACCTTATTCGACCGATTTAAAACATGATTTGTGATTTATCACTCTACTAAGATTTGACCCTAAAAATGAATCTAAAATAAGCGAAATGATACGATCTCAAGAGCTTTCCCAATGAATCAAAGACAATTTAATAATTCTTCATGTATATGCCCGTATAGTATATAATAAAGGAAAAATATTTGCATCAACTTACTATTTATCACACACTCAATGCACTTAGTGTATTGAGTTAAAAAAAAAAATTGAATGCATGGTATGTGGAGAGTATAGGCTGATGCATAAAATTACTCTATAATAAATGTAAAAATAATAAATTTATACCGTGCTAATAGTGATCTCGAGAATAGCCGATTGCAGCTCCTCCTGGCTTAAACAGTTAAACCCTCTCGTTTCGTCACATAGAAAAGCCTCCCTCCTCGGCTCCTACCTCTGAATCCCTCTTCTACTCTTGCTAGAGCCTTCACGCTGTCCGTCCAAAAATGGTGAGCCAAAGACAGAGGCTAGCTCGCAAGAAGTACAGAGAAGCTCACCCGGATTTGTTCCCTAAGCCGGAGCCAACGCCACCCAAAGACCCAGACAAGAAGAAGAAGAAAAAGAATAGCATGTTCAAGCGCAAAAAGGCAGACTCTAAAGCACCCAGAGACCCAAACAAACCTGTTAGAATGGGCTTTAAGAAACACCCACTTAGAGTCCCTGGGATGAAGCCTGGTGAGAGCTGTTTCATTTGCAAGGCGAAGGACCATATCGCCAAGCTCTGCCCTGAGAAAGCTGAGTGGGAAAAGAACAAGGTCTGATTTTCTGCGTTAATTCTATTTTTTTGTTGGGTTTCATATATCTGTACATTTCATTAATTGAAGAAATTTAGTTTGATATCGATTATCTTGTAGATTTTCCTTTCCAAGTACTCTAGAACCTGTATGTACATGGTTGAAATTATCCTGGGTTTTTTATTCTTTTTATCTCCAATAAGGTTAAAAAGGGGGAGGGTTACTGTGATTGAATTTCATGAGGGTTTTTGGTAGCATTGAATCATCGGGATTGTGTGTGATCGAATAAAATGAGCGTTTTCCTAGAAAAAAAAAGGAAATTATAAAATGTGGGTTTGGTTTTGTTGTTTGAAAGGATTTATGGAATTGAAGTTTAATTGGAGAAGGCAAATTGGCTGTTACAGTATAAAATGAACTTACAGTGTTGGTTTTCTGTGTCGTGTGAATCTGTGATGCTTTCAGATATGTTTGCTTTGTCGGAGACGAGGGCATAGTCTCAAGAATTGCCCTAACAAGAATGGTACGACGGTGGATAAGAAGCTTTGCTATAATTGTGGGGAAAGTGGACATTCGCTTGCGAACTGTACCCAACCTCTTCGAGAAGGTAAACAACCTTATGTTTGCTTTATGGAACGTCAATTTGTCTTATGATTTGGATTACGTCTTTGCTGAATCAATTTAGATATCATGTTAGCTTGTCAGAGAGATTCTCCACATTGCATTGTCTTTTATTATTAGTATTATTATTATTTTGCTTTTGACCAGAAATGGGTTTATTGGATATATCTACTCGTATTAGATAGTGAGCAAACCATAGTACATCATAATTGATGAAAGTAAAAAGAGAACACTCTCTACACTATACAAGGGAAAATCATTTAAATCTCAAAAACAGCAACTCCACTCCATCAACCAGCAACAAACCCCTCATCTCTCCCAGAATATCTAGCCAATCAAAATACAACTGTTTGACACCACTTGCACCAGATTTGGCTGGAGCATCTGCGACTTGATTAACTTCTTTGCCACTTTTTCTTCTCCTACTACACTAACAATCACTTGATATTTGACTTGCCTGTGTTTGGAAATTTAGGGCAGGTTTGGAGGTGAGATGAGAATTTTGTGTTTTGTTTTGAAGTTTAAAATATTATGTTTTAATATTATTATTGTTTTGGGATTTGAAAAAGGTGTATTGAGATTTGAAAAAGTTGAATTGTTTATTATATTTTGTATGTGGATTTGAAAAAGGTGTAATGATAAGATGAGATGAGATGAGAATTTTGTGTTTTGTCTTGTGCCCCAAACCTGCCCTTAGTGTTATGGAATTTCTACAGATATTAAAACGTACATCTAGTTTCTAATCTGGGTCACTCTTCCTTTTTGTCAGATTTTTTTTTTTGTTCTGTAATGATATTAATGCTTTATTCCAGTACAGCCTGATAACAGATATCATTTTACGGGAAGAAAGAACTGCATCTCTATGACATTTGCTCTATGAACCACATAAAATTTCTATAATGCTATTGGATTGCATGCATGATTTGGAGAGGTTACTTATATACCTTAGTGTGCTATGTACAAATAAAATGCACTAACTATTACTTGCCCAAACTTGTTGCATGGCTGGCTTTGTCCTCCTTTGATGAAAATCACATGTGCAGTTGAGTCAATCTGATTAACCCAGTCGTCTGATTCTTATGTTCTGTCCTTGTTTTGTTATGAACCATAATTGCTTTGTTTGGCATTTCAGGAGGAACTAAATTTGCCAATTGCTTCATATGCAATGAACGCGGACATTTAAGCAAGAATTGTCCTCAAAATACTCACGGAATCTATCCGAAGGTTTACGTTTAAACCATCTTGATGTTTAGATTTTCAGAACCCAGAATGTCATTTTTTGTTTGGGGGAGGGGGGCTATTTATAAGGAAGATATGTCATTTGTGTCCTGAATCGTCCTGGCACTTCCCTTGCAAGTTCAATCTGACGCTTCTCCATGTTTTGTCCTCTTTTTCTTCAGGGGGGTTCTTGTAAAATATGCGGAGGGGTAACACACTTGGCAAAAGATTGTCCAAACAAAGGTTCTGTAGCTGCCCGTGGACCTGGTAACACATGTAAGTTTAAGATTAAAAATTCTAGAATATTTCTTTTAATTCAGAGTTCTCAGTATTGCAAAGGTAGAATTTTATATTATTGTCACTTGACATTCTAAAAATAAGTATGGTGGTAAACCATTCATTACCATGACTCAAGCATGCTCCAAATATGTTGTGGATTGTTGTACACCTCACATATTTCAAAATTTAGAATTTTATATACCAAAATATTGGCATCCAGAATGACTATGCAAAGAAAATGAGTCTAATTGAAGTTTGGATGGGAAAGTTACAGTACTAGAAACATACACTTTGCATAAATCGTAACCTTGTATAAATTAATTAATGATAAATAAGACTCAGTTGTTGAGTCCTTTGATAGAATAAGAAGTTTCTATGATACATTTGGCGGTTTCATGACTGTAGAGTGGTGAATGATAGGAGAACTTGCTTTTGGCTTATCTATGGTACTGCATGAGGCCCTTTAGCGATGCTGTTCTTATTTTCTTTCTCATTGCTGAAAATAAAAGGAGTGTTCAATTACATGGGATGCTCTAGGTTTTTTTAGTTGTATTCAGCATTGTTCATCAAGAACCCACGACAAGATGTGTTGAAGGTTTTCAATCCCTCATTTGTTGGAGGTGAGATATTTTTTAAGGCTTAGAGAAGAGGATTGGGGTAATCTCGTCCACAGAATACTATTTGGTATGTTGTCTGTTTTAAAGAGGCTACTTTGCCTCAGTAGCCTCTTTAAAACATTCAACATACCAACTTTAAAGAGGCTACTTTGCCTACTTATCCAAAAAAAAAAAAAGGAGGCTACTTTGCCTGGACAGCTGCTGTACAATGGACGCAAGAGAGCAGTTTGGTTGAGATAACATCTATAAGCCATATCCTATGCTTAGGGTTTGGTAACTTGGTTGTGAGAGGAGCAGTTATACCTTTGATGGGGTTCGGTTTATTTGCGTCTCGTAGTTTTCCTTTACATTTTTTCTTTATTTTTTTCTTGCATCCTAACTTGGGGTTGGTTCTCTTTTTATTATTTTTGGGGGAGGGCTGAAGCGGGTTTGGAGGGGAGACTTCCCATCTTCCTGTCTATTCTTCTTTCATCTTCAACAAATTTCATTACTTTTAAGCTTTGTAAACAAAAACTTTGCCCCTGGGCTTGGCTAGCCCAGGTAAATATGGTGGGAATATATGCAGTTCAGTCAAGCAGGCCCAAATTTGGGAATAAATTTTATATATTGTGGATAATTCTCAGCGGATATGCAAAACATTTCCCCTTTCCCCTTCTATGTTTGTTTCATTTTATTTATCTTCTCATTATATAACAATTAAGTGTATACCTCTGCATTTCTGTTTGGTTGAAAGAGTCGTCCAGGTGTTCTGATGTCTTTATTCTGCTGGTATTCTACTTATTTTCAACAGTTGTTAAGGATGAAAGGCCAAGAGGACGGGTGACCAAATTTGTTAGCGGAGACGACATTGAGGATGATTTCTTGACTGATGGCACGAATAGTGGTAACAAAGATAAGTCCTCTGAGTCAAAAGTTAGTTCTGCCTCTGGTTCAAAAGAAAGTAATGTAAAACCAAAGAAGAAACAGGAGCCCAAAATCGTGAACTTTGTTGGTTGATAAATTTTGTCCCATGATGCAACTTTCGCTAGAAGCTTGCAACATTCAGTATATTGGAGAGTCTAGAGTTCCTCTTTTCCCCTAAATATTTCTTAATGGAATTTTGGCATTTCTCACCTAATTTTAATGCCATCCCTTTTTGGATGCCATATAATATTTGGTAATTAAGCTGCAAATTTTGGGTTCCAATTGCAGATAAGCCAATATAGGTTTTATAATATGTTTAAATATATTATATATATATATAAATAATTAGCATTACAATTTAAAATGTATACAATCATATTTACTTTGCAAGAAATGATCGTTTTGCTATTCTTTCTTTCTGTCTTTTTTCCTCTTTGGATGATCATGGTTTCTAAACAAACCAAATATGAGACACACATATAATGGTTCCGATCAGTCTATCAGGGCCTTGGAACAAAGAAACTCTGAAGAGTCTTTTGGGGTTTTTAATTCACCGAAAATATTGAACCAATCATAACGTGGCGATGTGCACTGTTAGTTGTGGACATAATCAGCCATAGAAGCATAGAAAATTTTCAACCTTTGTTTCCTCCCCCAAATTTCTCTTCCTCCTCCGCTTTCTTCTCAACTCTCATTATCTCCCCAGAAATAAGGATCTCTCTCCCTCTTCTTTGCTCTCCCATTTCTCTGTTTTCTTCTTCTTCGTCTTTTTGCAAACCTTTCTGTCTGTTATATTGCTGGACAACATGGTACGTTAGCTCTCTCTCTCTCTCTCTCTCTCTCTCTCTCTCATAATGGGTGATATGAAATCAGAAAGACATGTAAACCATTCAGGGATAGCAGGTGTTATTTTTACTTTAGCATTCTTTTCCCTTTTTTGTTTTATTTTTACTTGTATATATATTCTGCATCCCATCAGTGAAGAGTCCTAGAAATTAGGCGACGCAGATCCAGAAAATAGCTGTAGGGAACGTCCTTGTTACTCCTCCCATTACGTAATACGGCATATATTACAACTCTGGTAACACAACCAAATCAAGAAGTTTACATATGCCGGTGTGCATTTCTTGGCATTGTTTTCCTTAGAAACAAACAGATCCCAGTCAACTTTATTATCATTCATGTATTTCCGTTTATTTTCATTTCAAAAACAAAACGTTTGGGTTAGGCGAATGCGGTATCTGGAATGGCTGTGAGTGATGAATGCAAACTGAAGTTCTTGGAGCTAAAATCGAAGAGGAACTACCGTTTCATCATTTTCAAGATTGAGAATCAGACGGTTGTTGTGGAGAAGCTCGGAAACCCAGATGAAACCTATGAGGATTTCGCCGAGTCTCTGCCTGCCGATGAGTGCCGCTATGCCGTGTTTGATTTTGATTTCATCACTGCCGAGAACTGCCAGAAAAGCAAGATTTTTTTCATTGCATGGTAATTTATGTTCTCTTATAATTAAGTCTCTACATGCATGCTTGGAAATAAAGAATATTAGCTGAGCATATAACCACCATTAAATCCTCGAGTTAGCAGCTTCAATGTCTTGGCATTAGAAAATATAGAAAAAAAAAAAAAAAAATCCTTTCAAGTTCTTGTTCAAACTTGTGAGCTCAAGGGAGAGGGTATTAAATATTTAATAAATTATTTAAACTCCACTTCATGTGTTTATTTCTCTTTTAGTCTAAAACTCGAGACAAACTTGAGATCCGAGGGGATGATCTTTTCAAATTGTAACACTTACTGCTGCTTTCGAGCATAAATCATAGCGAATTTGCTTCCCAAAGTAATGAAAATATTTTCAAAATGGCAATTACACAATGAGGCTAGAGATTGGATGCCAAATTAAGTTTGGCTTCATGTCTGATCAAGGCTAGCTAGCTGCTTGTCATAGGATACATGCAAGTTGATTATACATTGAAGGCTGGCTGACGAACACAAAAGACACGCACACTCGATCTGAGATATTACAGTGGATCATAACTCATCTCTCTCCTCTCTCTCTCTGTCTCTCTCTCATTTTATCAATTTTCAGGTCACCTGATACATCAAGAGTGAGAAGTAAGATGGTGTATGCCAGTTCCAAGGACAGATTCAAGAGGGAATTGGATGGCATTCAAGTCGAATTGCAAGCAACAGATCCCAGTGAAATGAGCCTCGACATTGTAAAAGGCCGAGCTCTTTAATATTCTCATTTTTCCCTTTCTAACAATTACATTCTATATATAATCATCATGGACAGCATTTAAAACCATAAGATTCAAACACTATGTTTTTCTCTGCAAATTATATAAACCCTCATGCTTTGACGATGATGGCCATAAAAGAATCCCTTCATCATTCTCATGTGATCAATTTGTTCACTTTGAAGGCATTGAGAATTTATATTTGTCCTTTAAAGGATCATGTAGCTAGGAGAATGTGTGTAAAGATTCAGTTTTCCGGTCATACACAATTCCCAATGGAATGGAGCAATTTTGCTTTGGAGAGATTCTTGTCTTCTAGTTTGTCTGGCTGCGATAATACCCGCTGGGGCGTGCGTGTAGTAATTGTTCTACTCTTTTCTTCAATCTTCAACAAAGACTGCCAAGCGTTATCTACTTTGGTTCCTCGCTCGAGCCATCAATTTGACTGATATTTAACAATTTCATATAGAGCTTTGCTACTCATCATTCTACACATTAAATATTATACTTTTTTTTTTAATTTTATTCTTCTTAAACTTATTGAATTTTTTTACTCATTATTCATATATTACACATTTAGTAAGAGAAAAAAAAATATCGTGTGTGGAAATGATGAATAGAATATCTTTTATATAATATGTTAAGGACATATATAGTTTTTTTTTTAATATTTTTTGTGCTACTAGATTGATGTACTACATTTTAAAATGTCTTTTTCATTCAAGTTTAAGTGATTGACTTATAAATATAGCTGATCAAGTTAGTTACAAATTTTTTTTTTATACGAGTTTGAGATGAACTTGTTAGCCTTTATTTTTTGGTAAGATTCATGGTTAGGCCTGTCTGAAATTTGTATCTGACTTTAATATTTAAATACTCAATTTTTAAATTATTAAAATCATATCAATTCAAAACATTTTTATACGTGTATCTATAATTTTTTTCAACTCAACATCACTTTACACGTGAAATTCATAATTTTTTTCAACTTTTCATAAATATATCTAAATTTATTTTAATATCAAAACACATCTAAACTTATATTATATGACTTTTACAAAATTCACTTCACTATTTCAATTTATTATTATTTATAAATAACTTAAATCATCTCAACATCTAAATGATATCTAAATCTACGTGTGGCAGATCATATGGATTCCCGTAGATGTCTGACTATGACATAGTGGTCTTATTTGAAATCTTGCATAGCTTTACTAATTTTATTATTGAGAAAAAGAGAGCCGTCCCTTGCTGCTTTTTTGAAAGGAGGAGAATCTAAGGGGTCCCCCTTTTTAATGTGTTATTTCTGTTTTATTCCAAGATGTTATGTATGTGAGTCTAAATTTAGATGAGTTATTCTATCAAGTTTGACTATATAACATACCATCCACATCAAGTGATTTTTTTTTTTAAAAAAAAAGGTAATAGTAAAATTTAATTTGTAAGATTTAAATTTAAAAATTAATTTTTCAAATTAAATTATGCTAAAAAAATACATTATTAAGTGTGCTCCCGACAATCCAACTTGATAATAGAATTTTTCATTATATGAACACCTGAATTTATATGAATGGAATAAGACTAAACTAATTTTTTTGTTGGCCATTAGAAGATGAAGAAGAGGAAGTCAAAAAAATCCAACTCATATTAATAGGCTAAACCAACCGACTTTGGTCCACGTACGACCACATGAGGAAAAATGAAAGATAAGGATGCAGATACTGATAGATCCCCTCCCAGGTGAATTGCTAATAACTTAACATTTACAAGCTTTTACTAATGTTACAAAGATATGATACAAAAATCAAATAATTGATAAATAGGATTAATGTAAATTGATCGGAAGATGTAGAATATTTTATTATTTATATTATATTCTTAAGTCTTAACGTTTTTTCGTAACGAGTAGGTCTAATAAGTAGAATATTTAATTAAATAGAGATAGAGTATAGAATCAAGATTCGAATTCACGACTTATGTTTTGATACTATGATTTTAATAAGTTTTATTAGAAATTCTTTTATTTTTTGTTTTTGCCTAAAATAATTTTGAATGATACGATGATAAGAAAAGGGAAATGCTTTTCTCAGATAAGGTGGTGGCCATCGATTGATTTTTTTTTTTTTTTACTTAATTGTTAAGTAAGGATTTTAAAATGAATTTCTATTTTTATTTTTATTTTTTTAAATATTTAATGAATTTAAAAAAATAAAATTTTTCTTTTACCTACTCGGTGGCCTCCCTATGTGGGAGTAGCACCGTCCTTGAGAAAAACAAGCGTAATTAACCAATCAGCTGGAATAAAATAGACCACAACGGCGAACATTTGTCACATGTGCTACCCAATTATACTAGAAGGATGCGTGCCTCACAAAAAAACCTACCTTTAAAACTCACAGACTCGTACCTCTCCCTTTGAAAAGATTTGCTGGCTAGGCTTCATTCTCTCTTCTGTGTTCCTCCTACCTTTCCAAATGGCCCAGGTATTTTAATGTCTTTCATTTCATGTTTCTCAAATAATGGTTTGAGCTTCCAGTTTTCGTGCTTGTTATGTGTTGTTCTCTCTTTGGAATTTGTAGCAGAAGGTGGTGTTGAAGGTCATGACCATGACTGATGACAAAACAAAGAAGAAAGCAATAGAAGCTGCAGCCGATATATTTGGTATTTATCTTTGGAATTCTCAAAGAAATTCATTCCTTTCAAAGAGAAGAAAAACAGGGAGTTCTTGGGTCACTTCTAAGACAAATGGGTTTTTATATGTCTTCTTCACTAAAAGGGAGGGAGGGAAACGAAGAAGATGTGTTTTCTTTTTTTCACAATCTGGAAAAGAATGCTTGAACTGAACCCAGAACTAACTTTGTACCTCTTTAAGAATACACGCAGAATTATTTGATTGCTTTTGCATTTTCTTGTATCAAACAATTCATTTCTTGGGTAATTTTCGTACCAACAGGGGTTGATTCGATTGCGGCAGATCTGAATGATCAGAAGTTAACGGTCATAGGGCTAATGGATTCAGTGGCAGTGGTGAAGAAGTTGAAGAAAGTAGGGAAAGTGGACATAGTATCAGTTGGGCCGGCTAAAGAAGAGAAGAAAGAAGAGAAGAAGGAAGAGAAGAAAGAAGAAAAGAAAGAAGAGAAGAAGGAAGAGAAGAAAGAAGAGAAGAAGGAAGAAAATAAAGAGGAAAAGAAATAAGTAAAAAAAGGCTAAATTTCAATCAATACTACTAAGTGCTCTTGTTATTGCTATTTTCCCATTAATAAGAGGCTTGCTTTTAATAAGCTCTGCTTAAAGCTGCATAAATGAAAGAACGAATAGATGAAGAAGATGGGAATTTTTTGCTCATTTTTCAACACTACTTTCATGGGTTTTATTTTTGCCGGTGGTTTTTCTAATCCTATGGTTTTTAGACATCTTCAAAATGCACCTACTGCAGACGGGTTTTGAGGCTGTCAAAACACTAGGTTTGTCTTCTTCGAAACGAAGGAGTGCAGGAGTTTTGGCTTAATTTTCTTGAGTTGGTTATCCATGTTGAAGCTCAAACAAGTCTAAATGCGCCAAGAGATCCATCGTCAGAAAGGAATTGAATGAATACAAAAATAGCTATATTATTCTTTTGACACAAGTCCAATCCAATTTGAGAGCATATTCAGCGGCTGCCACCAAATGGGGCTGCGTGGCTTGATAGTGAATTGACGCTGATTGCTGAATAAACTACTCAGACAAGAGCAGGATTCCACTAACTTTGTGACAGGTTTAAGCAGGCTTGTTTATCACTAATATGGCATGCAGCCTCTGATTGGTAAAGCAGTCATCACCAATAGACGGAGATATAAGTGCTCTGAGCAGAGTTTTACTTGCTAGTATGGAAAACATACATTTCATGTAGCTAATATGGCAATTAAATTTGCATGAGAAGTTTAAAATTAAATCCTTCAAGTCGGGAGTGTGTAGATAGTTCATATCAGCTTGTATACATAATATTTCTCATCTGCCCTCAACAAAGTCCCCTTACTGCTATAAATGAACAGTTAGGGTGATGGGTTGGACCATCCACATGCGTCATTCGTTATCAAGATGCCCCCAGGCATTATAGCCTTTTGTATGCACAGCTTGAAAAGGTCAAAATAAAGTCGGCAACAAAAGGCTATACAACTTTTATGTTGTGCTACTGCGTGCTAAAAATGGATGACAGGGACTTGAAAACTACCAGTTGGTACCACTCACAGTGCAAATCAGCATTCTAACAAAATATCTGAGCTAAGCCATATTTGTTTGTAATTTTGTAGTTGTAAGCCATCAAAGGCTCAAATCTACGCCACAGCCAAAGATAAGAAGAAGCCATGATCAGGATATTAGCAAAGCAAACGTGTAGATAGCTTTGCTGGGAATAACCGAAAGTAGCGGATATGTAATGAGTAAAGACACCTCCTTTGAGACCCAACCTTTTGCCACTCAGGTTTCTATCCAGATTCTCAATCCCAATAATAATCTAATTCAAAAAACCCAACAAAGTAGTAATAAAAATCACAATGATGATAACGACCCCCACCTCCACAAGTCGCAACATTAAACAAACAAACAAACAAACAAAAATAATCTCTGCCAAAGCTTGGGGTTCATCATAAAGCATGGTCGTTCAAGACTCCGTATGTGAACCTGAGATATCAAGCTCACAGATGACTATGGGGAAGGGGAGGGCTACCCAACATTGTGTAGCCATTTGTTATCTTTGGGACTAGAGAAACTACTCAAATAATAGCAGTACAGCACTATGTATGATGAGAACTCGGCCAGGAAATTGCCTGGAGATAGTATTGTTTCAGCGATCACCTAGAACATAAGTAGTGATTAAGCTAGACTTAGGCATCCTTGAGGACATAAAGGCAAAATGTTAGAAAAAATGCTTATGCAAAGCAATAACCAGAATATAACTACATCACAGATTTCAAAATTCTCCGCAGACATGTGCTTACTTCAGGATTGCAGGAATCAGCCAATCATGACATAGTTGTTGCCACTGGAAAATTCAGCATTGGCTTGAAATTATCGTGGTGTTTTTGGTGGAATTGGTGACATATCTGCATGCAGGAGATAGAATCTTGTTGTGTCTTCAAAATTATCGCTGGATGAATAAGTTATGTCTGTATGAGGTTACAAGAGAATGATCTCCAGTTAAATATTTTACTGCTTTAGCATCTCCTATATTTCTTGAACTTCGAGAGAAGATGGACATACTGCCCCTTCTCCACCATATGTTTTATTACTTCATGAGCTTCAGAAAGCTTTCCAGCATTTCTCAAATTACTCACTAAGGTGCTGTACACAAGGAAATTTGGATTACAACCTCTAGATTCCATTTGCTTGAGCATTGAGCATGCATCCTCGAATTTCCCCTCCATACAAAGCCCACGAATCATGGAATTGTATGTGAATACATTTGGAAGATGTCCCTGGATTATCATCTCATCAAACATTTCCTGAGCTTTTTCAAGCTCCCCAGCCACAATATATCCCGTGATCATCACAGTGTAACAAACCACATCTGGCATACACCCATTTTTTATCATTTCACCGAAAAAATAGTTGCAGGCATCCAAATTTCCAGCCCGGCTAAGTCCATCTATCAATGTGGTGAAGTGAAGAACACTTGGGTAAAAACCCAATTCTTTCATGTGATTCAAAAGATTAAGAGCTGCAAGCGGTTTATCTCCTTTTCCTAGAACATGAAGAAGGATATTATATGTATGAATGTCTGGAGAAAATCCACTTCTACCCATTTCATCAAGCAGTCGATGGAACTGATCCAACTTCCCCAACCTATACCTTGCACACATGACAACATTATAAGTTAGAACATCCGGAGAATGACCCTCACGTAACATCTGTTGATACACCCACTCAATCAACTTGTACTGGTTTACGGTGAGAAGAGAAACTAGAATTGCATTGTATGAATGTTTAAATGGCCTATAATTAAATGTCTTTGATCTGATGAACCTCTCCACAACTTTCCTTGCCAATCCTGCCCCACAAAAAGTACATATCAATATGTTAAATGTTCGAGCTGTAGTTGGGAACCCATTTTCAATCATCTCGTCAACCATCCTCCACACTGCCTTAAACTCCTCACAATCTGCAAATATCTTCATTATTAAATGGTAAGAATTCGCAGTATGCCTGTAATGCTCCTGTTGACCAGACCACACAAAAAACTTATACCCTAATTTCGCAGACCGCAGCTTATTAGCATAATTTACATTCCTCAAAATTCCCAACAGAACTTCCCTCACGAGAAGCCCTGAAAGCCTTATAGACAACTCGTTTAGAGCCAATTTCGTATCAAATCCGGGACCATCTTGCTCGAGAACTTCAAGAACCCTCCTAGCATCAATCTTTACATTATAAAAAAAACCCTGCCTCGCTGATAAATGACGGGCACGTGTTTCATACTCATTGGCAGTGGGCTTTTCATCTGAAACGGGATCAAAATCTGAACATCTCCACATTCCTTTCAAGGGCTCCTCAATTAATCTAAACCCATCATCAACCTTATGACCATCGAAGGTGTGGTCACACAATTCCCGAGAAATACAAAAAAAGTACGATACTTTGCGGAAAACTCTTGGACAAAATAGATAGATAGAGTTCATTTCTAATGCCCATTATATCTGAAACTCGACAGTACCCAACAATTCCAAGAAGCCCACCAACAGATTGAAACTTCTTAGCATATGCAGCAGCAAAATATTCGTATAATCAAATTTCGGGAACGCCATTAAAACGAAAAGTCGCATGAGATATTCATTGACGCTGGAAATCGCTTGTGTAAGCGCGGGAGTTTGACTGATGAGAAGGACTCCAGTCAGTGAAGGAGACGAACGACTTACCTGGGATTGAACTAATTGGTAGAGCGATATCCAGTCTTTCTGAGCTAGCTCAAAGTCCCGCCCGAGCCTTTGATGGCCTGAGTGTGAGTGAGGGGAAACGGAGCTAATTTGGGAGAGAGCGCAGTTGCTCTTCTTGCAAGGGAATTGGAGGGGAAAAGGAAAACCCGGAAAAGGCTACTTGGGGGCTATTTCACATGCCAGGCCGCAATCTCGGTTTACTCGGGAGACACTGCTCGACCGAATAAGCTAAAAGCCTCGTGGACCGCCCGCTTCCTATATTAGATGGGCTTCAAGGCCGATCCCATCAGCTTGGACTGGTTTGCTATGACCCATCCAGTCCAAGTATTGTTGTCAGTAATATGACTCTTACACAGGTGATATCAACATCAGCCCCTATTCTCAACGGGTAAGCCGTTCTCGAGCTTTCTAGGACAACAAATGACTTTCTTATACGTCAATAATTATCATGTAAATTTTATGAACCACGTTATAGGATAGCAAAATCAAATACATAGAATTTCTTTTGCCCCTCTGCACTCCCTCCTGAGTCCCCATTGCCCACCACGCTGTCGAAACCCCCTCTGCACTCCACACCGTTGGACCTTACAACCCGTCACAACTCGTCTCAAGCCCGTCTCAGGCCGTTGCAGCCAGCTCATAACTTGGACCTCCACAGCCCGTCGCAACCCGTCTCAGCCCATCGCACCCTTCAGTCGTCTCACCTGTCCAGCCTGTTGCACCCTTCAGCCAGTTGCAGCCCTGTCGCCGCACATGGTTTGCTTTTTAAGATCATATTAAATTTTTGTTTGAGTTCCTGTGTTTCAGTCGTATTTTTATGTTTTGCATTTAAATAAATTGAGGAGAATAACTTCCTGCAAGAGAAAAAATTGAAGAAGAGGTTAATGAGAGACCATATACTAACAATGTTGTAGTTGATATTTGGAGGAAACAACTAACAGAATGACAGATCAGTTTGGCTAAGACTTTCATACAAAACTAACAGAATTTCATAGTTCATTGCATAAACTCGTTTCTAGTATTACACAAAACCACTCCAGCTTATTTTCCTTCACAGTTGAGCAAAATACCATTAGCTAACTTCAACTGAATTTTGTCTTTAATTTAAATGGGCAAAGGCCTTTTTTTGTGGCTATGGCATGATCTTGAAAGAAAGAAAAGAAACAAGAACAGCTGAATGTTTTATTGTTTCTTTCTTTCTCTTTCTTTTTAATTTTTTTTCCCAACAACAACAAAAATCCCATGATTAGAGTGACTTCTATCATTTTTTTCATTGTTTTATGTTTTAATGAAGGATTTTCTGTCAAGTTCGGATAGTGACAAAGTTGAGATAATGATGAGTAGAAACTGTCGAGAAGTTGAAGATGATAGTATTAGGCCAGAAATTGGAGTACAACAATGTGATATGAATGTACTACATGTGCCAAATGTGGGAGATAGAGTGAATGTGGAAGATGGAGTGGATATAAAAAATGGAGTGAATGTGGAAGATGGAGATAATGTGGGAGATGAAGATGGAGTAAATACGATTTCTATTTTTGTAGTGATCTTTTTGAGCCATTTGTTGGGAAGGAGTTCGATGAGGTAGAAGACGCTCAAGCATTTTACAATGCATATGTAAGACGAAAAAATTTTGCAATGAGGACCAACCATACTCAATTATCAAAAGAGGACAGAAAACTAATTTTAGTAGAGTATGTTTGCTCAAGGGAGGGATTTCAGCGTGAAAGTCGGAAACAAAAAGAACGAAAAATTTCTGAATCTGTTGAGACAAAGATTGGGTGTAAAGCAACGATGCGTATAAAAAAGGATTGGGAGAAGTGGATAGTATTCAAGTTTGTCGTTCAACACAATCATGAGCTACTTACACCGAGAAGTACCAGTTTGTTTCGTGGACATAAAGGAGTGACGCGTAGGGGTGTAACCGGTCCGGTCCGGTCCGGTTTTGGACAAAATCTATGACCGAACCGGTATGTACCGGTTTTATATTTTTCAAAACCGATTACACACCGGTTACCCTCCTAAACTGGTACTTCTGGTTTTACAGGTTTCCGGTCCGGTCCGGCCCTGTTTTCCGGTTTTTTTAAAATGTAAGTTTCACAATTTGTCATTATAAATTTGTTTATAAAAAAAACTAATTTAAAAAAATATTATTTTATACTTTTATTATAAGTTATATATTAGTATTTGTTATAAACTGTATATTTAATATTAGTATTAGTTATAAACTTTTAGTGATTTAGTATTAACATTTTATGTAATAATTTATAAATTATAATAAGAAATTGTTTCATATATAAATATATATAATTATATATAAAACTTTCACATAAAAAATGATAATTATACATAATATATAAAACTTACATATATTAATATATATAATATTTTGTATAAAACTTATATATACAATAATATAAATATTTTTTTTTATCAACCGGTCCGGTCTGGTCTGGTCAGAAAAATCCTAAAATCGGAACCGGCCGGTTTTCACATTCTAAGAACCGGTCCCGGACCGGTTTTCCGGTTTCAACTTACACCCCTAGTAACGCGTGTCCAAAAAAAACTCATTCTCACTTTGAATGAGTCTGGTGTATCAACAAAAAAAATAATGTCAGTGTTGAGTAAAAAATCAGATGGTGATTTTAACATTGGATGTATTGGTAAGGACGTCGAGAATTATTTGAGAAATAAAAGAATGAAATTATTTGAAGAAGAAGATGCACAAAGGTTGTATGCCTACTTCCTTGATCGACAGTGTAAAGAACCTGGGTTTGTGTATTCTATGCAAGTTGATGAGAATAAATGTATGGACAGTTGTTTTTGGACGGATGCAAGATCAAGGGCGGCATATTAATATTTTGAGGATGTTGTCACCTTTGATGCGACGTACTTGACAAATATTTATAAAATGTCATTTGTGCCATTTTCAGAAGTTAACCATCATCATCAAACTATAATGTTTGGTTGTGCGTTGTTAGTTAATGAAACATTCGAATTCTATGTGTGGTTATTGAGAACATGACAAGAGGCAATGCTTGGGAGTGCCCCTTTAACCATAATTATTTATGAAGACAAGGCGATGGCGATGGCCATTTGTGAGGTACTCCCAAATACACCTCATAGGTTGTGTTTATGACATATTTTACAAAAAATTTCAGAACATTTGGCACATGTATATAATAAGTTTCCGGACTTTCAATACGAGTTCCGTCATTATATCCATGAGACAATAACAACTGATGAGTTCGAGCACGAATGAAGTTCAATATTAGTGAAGTATGGTCTAGTAGATAATGATTGGGTGCAAAATCTTTACAACAAACGAGATAAGTGGCTTCCGGCTTACTTGCAAACAACGTTTTGTACCGGTATGTCAACAACTCAAAGAAGCAAAAATATGAATAAATTTTTTAAAAATTATGTTCGTTCGAGCATGATGGCGAATGACTTTATATATCAATACGAGAAAACTTTAGATGCATGTTATTTCAAGGAGAAATACAACAACGTGCAAACAAAATCGACACAGGCAATTATGAAAACGTTATGAAAAATTGAAGAAGATGCAGCCTCAGTCTATATAAGGAAGTCTTTCATGATCTTCCAAGATGAGTCATTCAATAGCCAACGGTACAAATCAACCAAAATTGACAAAGAAGAGGGTGAAAGTAAGATATACAGAGTCGCACCAAATGACAAAGATAAATCTATTTATTATGTGACCTTGGAGAGTGGAGAAGCGAAGGCAATATGTACATGTCATATGTTTAAGTTTATAGGAATTCTTTGTAAGCATATTCTATGTGTCCTTGGGAGGAAATCAAAATTAGATATGTTGTCACATCATTATATTCTAAAGAGATGGAGCATCAATGCTAAGAGTCGGGCTATTATTGACATACCAAATTCTGATGGAGTTGTAATGACACAAGATGATCCAATCATAAGAAAAAATAAGTTGATGATTCAATTCTACGATATTGCAGAACTTGGATCACAATCAATACATAAATGTAACCATCTCTCTCTTGCCTTAGATAGGGTCCACAAGGAGTTGCTCTTGATGAAAGAAATTGAAGGAAAATAAATTGTAGAAGGTGGAAATATGTTACTGAATGATTCGCAAATGTTAAGATCACAAGTTGAATCAAATTTTACACAAATTTTGTTGGATCCTCTACAGGTGCCAACAAAAGGCCAACCAAAATCGCTGAGAGCAAAAAACTCGAAAGAAACTCAAACCACAAAGAAAAGGCGTTGTAGCATTTACAAGACTGAGGGTCATGCTAAAAATAACTGTACTTAAGTGAGGATTATTTACAAAGTTTTGAACTTTGTGTTTTAATTTTTTGTCTTTTAATCACTACTTAAATAATTGGTTATGGTTTATTATCTTTTATGTAAGGATCTTGAAAATACAACTGGGAACAAGACTTCAAGCTTGGATCCGTCGCTTCAAACAACTTGGGGTCATGCTAAGAATAACTGTCATTCAGTGAGGTTTGTTTATAAAATGAAAATTTGTGTTTTCATATTTTGTGTTTTAATCACTACTTCAATATTTTTTTATGATTCATTCTCTTTTATGTAGGGATCTTGGAAATACAACTGGGAGCATATCTCAAAGTTTGGATTCGTCACTTCAAACATGAGGTTGTTGGTGTTTAAATTAGTGTTTAAGTTGGTGCTTCAAACGTGATGATGCTGTTTAAGATGTTGTGTAATTGTTTTTTTTTTTTTTATGTTACAGTTAATGAGAGTGAAGAATTGGAAGACTACGGTGATGGCTCAATTAATGGAGCAAGTTAATGTTATGTTATATATGGAGCAAGTTAATGAAAATGTTATGGATCGTGTTAATGTTAATGTTATGTTCATGATTTTATGGAAAATGTAATTGAGTTGTTTTTTCAGATTCTGGATCATGTTAGTTAATGTTATGTTCATGATTTAATGGAAATGTTATGTCTATGTTATGGAAATGATTGATTGAGCAAGAATTTTCAAATTCTGGAATACATAAAGTTAAGCATCATTACATTTCTTAAAATATAAGTATCATTACATTTCAAAAGTACAACACTACAAAAGATAGAAATGGCCTAATGACCATTTTTACAACACACCATAATTGTTGTTAGGATACAAAATGATTACACAACCCAAATCACAACAAAACAGGACCATGACAATAATAAAACGTTCTTATACTTTTTCTCCATAGTGGTAAATTTGGCTTGTTCAGTCATTATATGTTCTTGGTTTATGATGTCGTTCCTTCTTTGAGCTAGCTCTAACGTCATCTTACAACATGTGTTTAGTTTCACTTGAAGATCAATCCATTGAAAAAATTCACATTACTTGTTGCTTTTATAATTTGGACAGTTGTAAAATCTCCTGCCAAAACTGGTAGTCTTACCCGAAATCCTTAGCTTGGATGGCATCCCACAGTAGCAAAATGGCCTCTGCGTCCAAGAACTTGAATTGGCACTATTGTCATTGTATTTCATATTGCTTGATTCTGGATCACGTTACTGCCAGAAGAACAGTACAAGAAATGAAGTACACGCAATAGTTGAAACGGCCAGAAGAACAGTACAAGAACAACTTGATTGCATCAGCTGCAATACTTCTTCCCAGATAATACATTCCTGTTTTTAGACCCTTGCATGTGACTGAAATTTTCTTACAATCAATAGTTGAAACTGATAAACCCTCGACACAATGACTTCCACCATAAACGTGTAATGGGTTAGAATGACTTCAGAATATATAGATGAATATGGGATCCTTAATTGATATCTATCTACTAAACATGTTAATACCTTTTGATGATTGGCCGATATTTAAATCAGTAATTGGGTAAGACCCTACCAATGCATAAACTTTCTTTCTGAGTGAAAGAGCAGATTAGTAAATATTTGAGCAAGTGAACAGAATCATTTAATTTCTAGATTTAAACTTCACAGGTATTTGTGTTATGCTTTGTGCAATACAAAGCATGACATAGACATTTAAAACACTTCCCTCACAGACTTGCACTAAGTAATGAATATGGATGAGGTGTACAGATTTAAACAAAAGAGTACTGATGAGGTTCCAAGTGTCACACGTAATTATCACCAATTTTTACTTGGCCACTTGTGACATTGGCCAAGTATACAAATATACAAATATTCAAGCAAAAACGCCTCTACTTGCACTAAGTAGATAGGAACATTAATGCTGGAAAAACTTAGGATAATTTGTTGTTCAGGTCAAAACCATTCCTCAACCCTAAACTCTCACTCGTATTGAATTGCTAATGTTTCACAGTTTCACTTCACCCAATCACTCATTTTGCTATTTATTCTCTCGTTTAGGATTTAACTGTTAATTTTGTGTAATCATCCATTTTAATGTTGGATACCATAGAACTTTTTATTTAGAGTTGGGGATTAAGTGATAGCTTGGACTTGGAGTATTAGTGGTCACATTTAAAATAAATAAATGTAATTTGAGATAATAAAGTGTGATTTATTTTTTCATTTTTTTTTTTAATTAAAAATTTACACTTTCCCATCAAACTACAATTGTTTCTGCAATGGAGGCGGGTAATGCACCACGCCCACTATAAATACCTATCCCCTTCCTTTAGACCGCCAAAATTCAATTCAATTCTATTCCCGAAGAAGTCCGTTGCATCTTGGTCTCTCTCTCTCTCTCAAAGTGAAATGCAACTCAACGTCGACTACTTCTCTCCGAGCGAAAACCTAGAACCCCCGACCTTCCTCCGCCTCCCAGTCCCTCACCTCCCTCCTCCCACTCTCTCCACCCTCCCTGATCTCATCCCCTTCCTCTCGCCCCTCGACTTCTCACTCCGAATCCATCATTTTCCCATCGACTCCGCTCTCTCTAAGTTCTCCTCCGCCGTTCTTCCTCAAATTATTGACGATGCAGATCTCGGAGACTTTGACGTCAATGTTCCGTCTTGGAGTGGAAAAGCTTGCTTCGACGAGAATTGGCTTGCGCAGGTAAAAACGGCCAGATTACTATATGTGATTGTCGGCAGATTCTGCTGTGAAATCGTATGCACTGAAGATTTTTCTAGACTTTTTTATGTGAAGTTATTAGGATTTGGTTGTTGAAAATAAAAGTAAGCTTAAGCTTGGTTTAGCTCAATTTGATTCTATAAGTGTTTTTTTAAGTTTTATTTTGTTTATCGTGGAGTTTTTCTCAATCGTTTAATTCTGCTGTGGAATTTTACTGGAAACTCTAAATTATGTCTTCTAGGGCCGAATCAGTAAATCTGATCTAATTTAATTTGGTTGCAGTTCGCTATTTCTTGATTTAAAATTTTCAAAAACCCGTTTTTGAATGTGAAGATCTGATTTGTTGGATAAGAAAATTCATTTGTGTTTGAAGCTAAAACCTTGACTTTGATTAGGTGAACCGGTTGCACGGAGCTATTTCGCTCCGGTATATGTCAAACTGGCGACGCCAAAGATGTTGGAGTCATACTTAATTTTGTCCGTTGGATTTTTTGCTCCTCTCACTCTTTTTCTCTCTCTCAAAAATCAAAAGGAAGAAAGAAAATGATTCTTCTTCAGCTCGTTTTTCTTCTTAAAACTTCTATTCAAAGCTTAAGTGCTCTCTCTCTCTCTCCCCAGGGGGTAGTTCTTGCTTTGACGACAACCCGTGGCAGCAAAAGATTTTAAATCTGAACATACATTCGTAGAATTTTGATCAAAATCTGTTTGAAATA
Organism: Juglans regia; assembly: GCF_001411555.2. NCBI lineage: Eukaryota > Viridiplantae > Streptophyta > Magnoliopsida > Fagales > Juglandaceae > Juglans > Juglans regia. The sequence goes on along the minus strand of NC_049910.1, from coordinate 6,404,897 downwards.
CCTGTTGCTTTAAGCTCATTGGGGTTCCTTTTTAGTTTATATAGTTTGTGTTGAGTTGCAGCAAGAAAACGGTATTTTCTCCAAAGAGAGGGAAGTGGATGGCCAAACAACTTTTGGATACGAAACTCTAGAGAGTGTATTGGCAAAAGTAAGACAATGAATCTGTTGCTGGTTTCATGTCATACTCCTTTTTGGTCTTTCTAGGGGTTTTTCGTTAAGTATGACTCATTACTGCAGAAGGCTAATGGAATTGCTGTTGATGATAAGGATGCAAGCAGATATGATGTTATCCAATTTGAAACACCAGAGCTGGATGCATTGTTGGTAATAAAATATCCACAAGAACATTGATTATTTGGTTTCTACATATTTTTTAAACTTATTGGGATATGCTCCTGGCATCCTAATTGTGTCTGTACATTGCAGGAAAATGTCTGTTTTTTTGAGGAAGAGGATGTACAAATTCTGTCTGGAGTTCCAGAAATTGAAAATTGTCTGGTATTTATGTTGGCAACCCTGTAACTTGTAGTCTTTGTAATAATTTTTTCCCTTATAATTTGCTTCGCCTCAGACTGTTTGTAGCTGATTCACCATGTTGGATAATTTGTCAGTAAAATTCCAATACTTTGGATGAATAATGCCTCTAATTCTGTACTTGTTTTCCTTTTGAAGCTGTAGTGGCTATAGGAGTAAGGTACTAAAAGTTACCATATCAAATAGGTTGATTTAAGTTGTTCTTTTTCCTTCTTTTTTTCAGTGTGCAAACCGGTTCAGGTCTGCTTTTGCAGTAAAAGTGTAGTTTGTGTGCATGCGTGGGTAGTTGCTGTTTGGTTTCAAATTGTCTGAAAGAGACATTATTGAGTAGCCCTCCTCTTTTGTTTCTCTTTTTCTTGCTATATATCTATTTCCTGACTACTTTTACCTGTATGTCTCCTTGTATTGGTATTATCTATATTTCCCAAAAATAAAGCCAAATGAAAGTTATTTACCTTGAAATAAACTTTTAGTTTGGATTTCCACTTGTATAAAAAAAACCTATTAGTTTGGCTACCTATATTTGATGGGTGAATTAACTGAGATCCTTTAGCATGAACATTGCAGGCTCTAGGTTACAGATTAGGAGTCATTATACCTGGTGTTAGCATCATTTGTGATTGATCATTCTTGCTGTCTATTTTACTTCAATCATTGATTTGCAACAAAGGATAAAACTGGTTTTAAGGCTTGAATAGGATTAAGTACTCATGCTTAACATTTTTCAGTTTCCTTACTGTTCCTGTGTGCATGTGCTTGTAGGTTTAGGCTTTGTGGCAACAGGAATCTGGTGAAACTTGATCATTGGTTGGTCTAAAGAAAGTGGAATTATAGAGCTAATTTATTCATTGAAAATAGGATATATTTTATTGTGCACCCTCAAACTGCCATCATTTTTCAAATTGCACTCCATAATTAGCAAAACCAACAATTTGGTACTCTAAACTACAATTTCTTTCAATTTGCAACTCCATCCAATCAACCCATTAAGGAGTGGCTGGCAGGGGCCACCTTGCTACTGGCCAGATCTTGAGCGGCCCAATCTGGGTCACTCAAGGTGTGGTAGAGACACCTCGTGGGTGGCCAACATTTTTTTTATTATATATTTTTAATTTTAAATGAGGGTATTTAAGTAATTTTAAATAATGAGAGATTTTAGATAATTCACTCTAAATCTAGGGTTTCATCACAATTAATCTGTCAGATGGACAATAAGATGAAAATTGAAGGAAAGCAGTAGTTTTGGGTACCAAGTTATTAGTTTTGGTGGTTTGGAGTGCAATTGATAAAAGGGTAGCAGTTGGTGGGTGCTCAATAAAATTTCCCTTTGAAAGTATTTCCATAGATACTTTGTTATAGTTCATTTTTATGTTAACTTGTTCATTATTGCTGCCTCACAACACTAGCATATTTTATAGGTAGACTTTTTGCATGGGATCTAACAGTATCCAAGCATCATTTATGTGTTCTTGTTGTTTTGCATTTGTTTAGGATTCACAGAAGCATAAATCACGGCTTGATCTGTTTCTGGGCTTGGTATTTCTTGCAGGAAATGCTTAGGCAAGAGTTAAGAATGCAGGACCCTTGTGAAGTTCAAGGACTGATTTATTCAGTTGAAGATGTTACGTCAAAATACACCATGGAGCAAAAGGCTTATGTCTTGGAAGATGATGGTTATGTTCAGGATCAAATATGCTTTCATCAAAGCCTTTTTCCTTCTCTAGAAGTTGATGAGACAAGTTTGGGAACTTTGACGTGCTTGTCTATAGAGGAAGAACTTCTTTCACTTCTTGAAAACGCTGAACACCTAAGTTGGCTTCAGAAAGATAACATGGTCAACAATGTTGAGGAACTTTTTGGGTCTAGGGCATATGATATATCGCAGTTTCTTCCAGCTCATTGTCTATCAAAGGATTGCCCTGATCATGAGTTGGCATCCATGGAAAATTTCCCTGAAATGGACTTCATAAGCATGGTGGAACATTCACAGATTCAAGGAAACCCCTCATGTAAAGGGAAATCACAACTTGACTGTTTATTGGCAGTGAGTCCTGTAATTTTTCAGGAATTTCAGTTTCTTGATGTGGACTCATCTCAACTTTTTGGGGCTGTCTTTAACAGACAGACAGCATATGAACCAGAAACATGTGACTGGTTGTTCACGGAAGACATGAACTTTAAAAATTTCAATGAATTGATTGTTAGTTATGAGCTAGCTTTGGTTGATAACACATTCAAATCATTGCCTGTACCTCTTTTCTCTGATGATGAAAAGACAAGGTCACTGTGCTCCATTATTGAGGATATACTAGCTGGCTTAGAACCACTGCCTCGATCTGCATCTGATGAGATATACTTGGATTGGCATCTTTTGGAGGAAGATAAATGCAACTCTAGAATTTATTCTTCCTATCATAGTATGTTGGAGGATGTAGATTCACCTACCTTCGATTTTGATTTGGGGTCTTTTGATGATGGGAAGTTGTTATTTGAAATTGTTTTCTCAGATAATGTTTTGAATAGGCCAAAGACAGAAGAAAAGAAGGAATCGTTAAACTTCCTTCATCATGGCATATCTGTGTCTACTGCTCCTGATGTGGGAAGTGTTTCAAAAAAATTGCTGGATGATGAATGTCTGAATCCTGGAAATGGTGAACAATTAGCCGAAAAAGATGCTGAGAGAGCTTTTTTGTTATTCAAGTCTATGTCACAATTCAATGATCTTGATTTTTTCTTGAATCCCCGGAAAGCTAGTGCTGGGGAATATAGTGACTCTGCTATTAAGGCAGTTGTTGCTGATGCTACATTTTCTGAGGTTCCATCCAGTAACTCAAGCGCAGCATGTGCATCCACTGGAGTACAATTGCATCATTGTGATGTTGTGTCATATAAAGTTAAGCTGTCTGATATTATTGTGGCCATCGTAGACAACTTTGAAAAGAGCTATCTAGCCATCTTGCAGAATGAAAGAGAGATGATAAAGACATATATCCCATTTCTAGCTGAAGAAAATTTTAAATTTCTTAGCCTTCCAAAACAAAAATTGATGAACTGCATTAAGAAAATAAATGCACAAGGAACCACCTCTCACAGGGATGAAAATATTAAGGTATTTTTTACCTTATGTGCACTCAAACAGATGGCTTGGTACGTGTGTTTCTATGGAATCCACCCAGCTCATCAATACGTGGACAAGTTATGTCAAAGTTTGGGATTCTTGAGATTGAGACTAGGCAACCTCTGGCCCTTGATTGAAGATGCAGGCAGGAAAGTTGAGAGAGAAATAACTAGCTCACATCCGTCCCTGAAATTGATCCAGGAGATTTTGCATTCAAGCACGACCCAGGGAAATTTGAAAGTGTTGATTGTGGCTGAAGAAATTTTCTGGGGGTCATTGAGGAGTTTGTTGATGTCAGTGGGATTATCATTTATTGAGTTTGAGAATTATTATGCAGATGCAAACCAATCAGAGCTACTTAAAAATGATGAAGACTTCATCAATACTAGAATGGATGCCTTGCTGGTTGCAGATTGCCTATTGGTATCCCATGCGTAAGTTCTAGTCTCATAATGTGGTTATCCATTATCCACAGAATCCCATTTGTGGGAAATGTGGCTTTGATATCGTGGTAGTCTTGCAAGATATAATAAGATATGACCACCATTGGTAGATTGTAGAGCTCTGCATTTGCCTTTAGTTATGGCAGTAAATGATTCTTTTCCGTTCTGAACAGTATCACGGTTGTCTTTATATTACTTGAAGTTTCTGCTATATCTAGCTTCTTTTGTCTTTCCTGTGAAAAAGGTTTTTAATCATGTTTAGCTTGTAAAATGCTTCCTGCATGAAAAAAGTCTCTGATCAATGCCTTTCTAATCCTTGTGCTTAAGTCAGGATTAATTAAGAGAAAAATCCTTGCTATGTTGAACTCATGTCTAATTTATCCTTGTTATGGTTTATTTCCATAGCATGAGGACTTTTTCTCATTTTCCCTCTGAATTAAAATATGTACTGGTATTGGACTTGGAATCAAGCCATTCCTGCATGTTGTTTTCGTAGTTATCAGTTTTTATGATAGTTCAGAAGTTTGTGTTTCTAGAATATCTTTTTTTTTTTTTAAATTATTTTATTTTTTATTTTTTAAAATCTGTATAGATTGATCATGTTTGTAGAACTCCTCCATATACCTGAAATTCCTGTTGCAAACTGTACTTATTGTTGAGGAGTTCAAAAGCTTTTAATAATAATTGCTTATCTTTCCTCAAGGCGTGTTTCTGCATCGTTTCCCTTCAACAAATTCGGCATCATCTTGGAATATGGTGGTTCGTATGGCTCATCTAGAATAAACTATCTTTCCCCAAAGTTGGTAGGGTTTCCTCAACTTCACTTCTTGAAAGTGGAACTGGATAAATCTAGTGCTTCCAAAGCACTCTGTGAAGGTGTTGATATGCCCCGGATCACAGAAATGACAATGTTAACTCTGCCCTACATGACAATGGTAAATCTTCCCCACATACTTAAAAACATATTTCTTATTTGTCTATTCCTATTTCTATTCGTCAAATTACATGTATGTCTTTGCTAATCACCGGTCACATGTCAGTGGGCATAAATTAGTTCTTATTCATATTTGTTCATATTTATGTTGCACAGTTTTTAGTAAAGTGAAATATTAGAAGATAAATATAGATTGTTATATGTTAAGAATTTGTCGGCTTTGACTTGCACGTCTATGAAATACAAAAGTGTACCTGATTTCTTTCAACCAAAAGCTTTCTAACTTCAATATCCTGAATGTGAAAGTTATCACTTCGTAGGTGATGGAGGCTCTATCTAATTAACTTTGTAGCATCTACCAATTTTGACAAAATCCCCGATATATATATATATATATATATTTTGTTTCAAGGTAAAGTTTGATATGTGCCATTCAATTTGATATTCGTCATGAGCAGAATGAAATGGAAATTGAATATGACACTGGAACTGTCTGGTATGGATGTTAACTTGCAATAATATTGTGGAAGAGATAAAAAATTTTAATAATTAAAATTTTCATCAGGCAGACATGGGGTTAGATCCATTAATTGATGTAGGGCTTTAGTCTGTTCAGGCTTTACCTTGACGCGGTAGCAAGTTATCTGTACCTTGATGTGGTAGCAAGTTATCTGGAAAATAAGTAGCAATTAGAAAAAAGGCCATCACTCAATGTTGGTCCTGCCACAACAGTGTTCTGGGAAGGGAGACAAGCATATTGCTTGTCCAAATATTTCTCCTTTTATGATGTGCACTTGTGTGTAGATTAACCATTTTACCAAGTTCCCATTTTTTAGGTTGACTATTCCATCCTGTAAAGTAAAATTTAATTCTATTCAAAACATGGCACGAAGTTGCCGCAGAGAATAAAATACTTGCAACCTGTAATCTAATGAGATCAATAAAAGCTAGAAAATGTGCTGGTGGTAAATTGAAACATGATACTGATACTTTCTTATCGCCAACAAGCGTTGGTCATTTTCTCCCTTATAACAAGACAAATTGACTTGGAAAAAATCAGTGGCATCACAGTTTGATCTGATATTAATTTCAAGCTTAAAAAAACAAACAACAATATGGTTTGTCGCATGAGCATTAGATAACATCAAATTTGAGACTACTTTCAATAATGGGTTAGAAGTTCATGATACCAATCTGCTAGATTGATGTTCTATCTTTTTATTGCAATTAATCGTCTCATTCTAAGGGTAATGCCAGTTCTCAGTTCATGTTGTTGACTTATCAGTTTGTGGGCTTATTTAAATCTCTAGACTAACACTTGTTGTATCCTAGGAAGAGAGCGAGAATATGAACATCCAAAAGCTAGAGAAACTGATAAACTTTTTGCCCATCGAAGGCAAGTTCAATATGGGACCCTTGGGAGCTGCAGATGAAGCAGAAGCTTGCTGTATGCCTCTGCCAGTTCCCACAGTGCCATTTGCTATGGAATCAGAGAATGTTTCACAAATCATGGTACCTTCCCCTGAAAGAATCATTATTGTGAACACTCAAAATTTTGATAAGCAAATGATAGTATCTAGAAGAAGTACCTACCAAAGAATTCTTGCAATGGAGAAAGAAGGAGCACAAGTTGTGGAACGAGATTCAGATTTGCCTGTGGATGTTATAATCAGTTCTTCTATTTGCCTAGTGTGGTATGATTGCAGAAACATTGGAAAGAAAGCAGCTGCATTAGATGAGGCTTCTTCTTGCTTACCTTTGTGCATTGAGAATGTTGCATCAAATGTTTTAACATTGCTGAGTTTTACTTTCAGTGGCTGCTTTCTGGTAATTTCTGTATCTATATGGCTTACCTTTAGGGCGCTAGCTATATCTGATCTTTCATTTTTCAAACGGTTCCATGGAAAAAATAATGCATTCTCCAGTAGGGCTGCAATACAAAACTGAGCAACTCGATCTTCAGTTGACATGATCTTGGTGACTGGTGAGGGCTATTTGAGGAGCCTTTTGTTCAGATTCTAGAAAATACAAGCTGATCTGGAGCAACCTATTATTTGGCTTTACTTGATTGTTCACTCAATGCTCCTAAGATGATGAGCAAAGCTTGAGCAGTACCCTACTCATATTAACTCTTTTAGGCCCTTGCCTCGAGAGGCAAAATAATACTCAAAAACATACACGTGTCTTCTTTTAGACCTTTTTTCTTTTGAGGATTTTGGAGTACTTTGAATAAGAATGGTAAATCTGACCTCATTCATATGCTACCACCAGGAAAAAATTGCTGATATATTTTCTTTTGTTGGGGGGGGTTAGCCTACCATCAGCCATTCCATTATGACTCCTACATTTTATGAATTAAATTGGATATTTACTTCATATTTTAACGGTGAGGTAGAATAATCTAGAATAGCTAGTTACAAGATGAAATTTATTATTACTTGCTAAAAAAAGTGTTTTTTGTTTCTCAGGTCTTCGAGGGAGAAATCAGCTTCCTTTCCACCATAATGGAATCATCAGATGGACTCTATGCTGCAGCAGCGAGCCTGGGAATTGATTTACAGATCTTTTGCTCCTATTCATCTGAGATGACTGATGAAATTATATTGAGCTGCATCAGTTATGCCACTAAGTTGACTAAGGGCCTATATCCTAAAATGCCTGAGTCAGAAACTCTTGCAGAGTCATTTCTCACGAAATTTCCTTCCATTAATCCTTTGATGGCTCATGCTATATTGTCTTCAGGAGGCGTTCTCATTGAATTTCTTGAATGGTCACCTGAATTCAGGACCCGTGCAATCCAAAAATATAATGTTTCTGAAGAGAGTGTCAGATTGTTTAGTGCTTTGTGCAAATACGGTGAGCGGGAGGATTCTAAATCAATAATGACAGACTGCTCCTCAGTATCTTCTGGCCCTGACTCAGAAAAGTGTAATTTTAATATTGGTTCTGGACGAAGACGAAAATACAGCGGTAGCCCTCACAAAATTGACTTACATATGGATGCATTAGTGAATTTCGAGACATTATACAAATTCCCTGATGACGCCTTGGATCCTTCTCCATTGTCCAAGCCAAATAATATGTGGATGTCAAAAGATCCTAAGATACTTGATGAGTTCAGAAAACCTAGTATACTTCCGAATGGGCGTTTTGGTAAAAAACAGGGATTGGATTTGGATATGTTGACAGATCCCTCCAGTTTACCCAATCCATGGGATTCTCAGTTCTCTAAGAGTCCGCAGATGTCAAATGACAAAAAAAAGCCCTATTTCTCTTTGAGTGATATAATGCCTGGTCATAATCAGGTATCAGATACAGCTATGATGAACAATTTTGATTGGCATGGCATGAGGAAGTCTGAGAATCAGAGTGGGGACATTATAGGTGAAGTTATTGACCTTACTGATAGTCCCGTATCAGGTCAGGATTTTTCCTCTATTGGTAGTTCCATGAAATTCTCACTTTCTGTGCCTGAGATGGATAATTACTTGACAAGAAAGACTAAAACTGCTAGAAAATTGTCATTTGGTAAAAGCAGTCACCCACCTTGCTCAGCGGCTGCTGAGATTAACTCAAATTCAGATATCTGGAGTTTTAAGAAAGTTCAGAGGCAAGATTTCCCAGAAGTAGCCAATGATTACCAAGTGCTCTTAGAAGAGGGCTCAACAGAGAGAACTGCAGCAGATTCAATGGGGTTAGCATTCCAAGAGAACAAGATATCATCTTACGGGGCAACACCACTCTCAAATGCCCTCAGTTCAACTCATCCGCAACAGAATTCACCCTGGACGATAGAATTTCTTAACAGAATCAGGGAAAAAAGCAGATTGCGTCAGCAGACCCTTCCATGTGACACATCTTCTCCTTGTTTAGGGTATTCAGGGAATATATCAAAAGTTTCTAAGAGAAAAAGTCCCTCTATTCTTGAATTTTACAAGTACCGAGGAAGCAGCATGCCTAGACCTGAACAAAAGAGGCAGAAGAAATCTGTACAGTCATCAAACTCATCCAAAAATAAAAAAGCTTCATCATCTGTTTTTCCCACATGGACCCCTTCTGACAAGAGAGCACGAAAGGTTTGTCTACACTCTCTTTTCATTTCATAGACAGTTGCCTTTGTGTTCTATGTAACTTCACAGCAGTTTTATTTATCTTAATATATATTAAGACTCAACCAACTTCAGACACTATCTTTTGCAATGAATGGAAGTGGAAGCCAAAGTAAGCTGGTCTGGAGCGATGGAACTCATGGTCTGAGTAAAAAGTTTCGGAATCAACTATAAGATGGCGAGGAAGTTTTTCAGCAACATCAATTAATTTAAGATCGTGACGAGAAAACTTCAGGTTGGTTCTGAAACCCAGCACAATAACAGCGGCACCTTTTCTCACGTTTAACTCACGTGATATTTGAAGTATAACAGGCCAACTATAATAATAGAATGCTATTTGAAGTATGATAACTCACGTTTAACTTGGTTGTTTGCAGCCACCTAGAGTGCATCTGTTTTAGACAGAGACATTGCAACATGTTTCGAAGCATATAAATAAGGGGCGTCTCAATGGTAAGCTTCAACATCCCATCTGATACACTGGCCGTGCTATTAGTAGTATGTTACATCACAGTCTGAAGCACATCTATAGTTGGTCTCTTAATGGTAAGCTCCAACATCACACCTGATAGTCTAACCATGCTACAATAGAATATATGGCCAATACTATTGAACTGACTTCACTGATGCATTCTGGTTTACGCTCAAATGGGCATTCTTCAACGATTTTGCATAAAAGCTGTCTTTCTATGCGGCACTTAGTAGAAGTCAACTCCTTCTCAAACTGATTACTAGATTCTGATTGAATAAATTTCCCTTAAACGTGGCACTAGCGATGTACTCAGGAGGTATACAAAGATTCCGATGATTTAAAATCTTGCAAGAACTAGCGCACTGGAAAACATGGAAAGATCAAGAAAAGAGGTGTGAAAGATAGAAACCAGTACGAATAAGGAGGTATGGACACCCTGAGGATAGTTGACCTATAATGTGAGAGAGGTTTTTTTTAATCAGTGACTTATAATGTGAGGAAGTTTGATTATAACTTGCATGATATAATAAAATATCAAACTGATCCAGACAACTGAAATGTCAAACTAGTTTCAGATCTCAAATTACTTCAAACTGGCAGAAATAAAGGACAAAAGTTGACAATTTTATCTAGATGATAGTTTCCAAAATCTGCGCCAGTAGTTCTGTTACTACACATTATATTTGGTAAATACCATGTTCCTACCCTAAACTATAAGGCCAGTTGCAATGTTCCCCCTATAATTTAAGTTCAATTAATCAATGCTGCTCGGTATGGGATTATTAACAATATCCTCCTATCTTTAAAGGTTCTCTAATTGTATTTATACAAATGGTGGAGAGGTGCAATTCACTTCTCTTTTTTTCCTTTTCCTTTTACTCGCATGGTCTATTTATTGTCAATAAACATACATCGAAAACATGAAGCTGATGTTAATTTTTTGGAAGCTCTTCAAAATAGTAGTGAACATGGTCGATATTTTTACTTTTGACAAGGCTACAAACCTTTAAGAGATCTTTTTCATGCTGTGTTTTCATAGAATGGAATGAGATCCCAGCTTTGTATAGTTCTTCATTTTAGAGTGTCATATGCCAGTGAATATGGGAATCACATAGTTCCTTAAGCCCCAGAATGTAGAATTAACTGGACATAGAAAACCTTTATATTGAGAAAGCATTTATAGTTTCACAGTATTGGGATTCCATGAGAAATCCAAATCTGCTCAACCAAACTTAGTATCGATATTTATAAGTGGTTATATGACGTGAATCTGAATTGGTATTCCAAGACACATACCTGTTTTTGAAACTCTTGGTTCACCCTCCAACCCTTATTTATGGCAGATAGAGATGCCATTTGGACCAAAGACCAACGGTTTAGTACGAGTATGAATTCATTGACAGCTGTTACTTCCGTAATTTGGGTCATCTTATAATTTTTTAAGAAAAGAAATCATAAACCATTTCAATATTTGTTTCACTGTCATTATGAGCAATATAAACATTTTACAGTGTCAAATTCCAGAGATTAGATAGTGTCTCCTGCAACTGTATTATCCAGATGAATATCATAAATGAGTAAGTAAAGGCTGTATCATGTAAGAAATGTGTCGATGATAATTGAAAAAAATACATTCTTCTTGACCAGATCTAAAGGAATGCAGATCCTTGATCTCCTGCCTGAGCATATCAGGAAGAGACGCAAGAGATTTTCTTGCGTACAGAAGTGTTACTTCACAAACTTTACATTGTTTTCTTGACCACAGTTCAATGAAGGTAATGGTCACACCTGGTTTTGGTGCTCAATTGTTTAACCATATCTTGCTGCGGCACTAATGTGAGGCTCCATGGCTCTTATATCCATCACGTTATAGAATGCTAATTCTTCTTTCCATTCTTGAGGTTTCGTACAGTCATCACTAGTTGTTGCCTTTCACCTTCTACCTCTGCGAACTTGAGACTTATCTCTGAATACCTCTCTTCCATTTCTTTCAGCTCTTTTTCCATATATTTGTTCCTTTGCTTCAGCAATGCCACTTCAGATAACAAGTTGGTATAATTGTTGTTGTCCCCAGTATAGAAAGTGGAGACCTTCACCTCTTTCTCAGAGTGGATATCTCCTCTCCTGTTTAAAAAAAAAAAAAAAAGAGATAAATAAAAAATTATATATAAGAAAACAATCAGTAACTCAACTTTGTCTCCTATGACAAGCGCACCTATGCAAATAAAACGTGACAGCTTGAAAGCTAAATATATCCATAACAGGGTACTTGTAACGGTGCAACAGATTGAATTAAAAATATATGAACCTAAGCTCACTTAATCCAATGCTTGTACCTTTCATGTGGTACTACATTATCTTCTTTCTGCAATGACTTGTCTTCGGTAGCGCCCATTTTAGAAAGCAGTGGGTTTTCTTGGGCATTTTCTCTTTCTTCAGATTGTCCATTGCAGTTCATGAGCTTCTTCTCCATACCAGTCATTTCTTCTTCCTTCAGTAGCTGATATTTAATTTGAAATATTTGCCTCCTTAAGTTTTCCTTCTCCAATTCTTCTTTGTCCAAGACATGTTTTAACTCATTATGCCGGGCTCTAAGGTCTTCCACTTCTGACTGCAGATCATTACTCATCGCTTCCTTCTCATCTTTTAAGGACCTCATAGCAATAAGCTCTTCATGTATTTTTTCTGTTTCCTTCTTTGCTGAACCTAATTTTTTCTCCAAATCACCCCTTTCTTTGTTCCATGTTTGTATGAGCATCTCCTTTTCACCAACATATGTCTTAATTTGTTCCCTATCCACCTGCTCAGAGAAGTTATACTTTTCTTTTGTGAGCCTTTCTACCTCTGCTCTAAGCATTTGGATATCCATCAAGAAAGCCTCATGGTCTTCCCTATCATGCTTTTGTGCATATTCGAGTTGCATGGACTTTTGGTCTAGTTCCAATGACATCTTCTCTATCTTATTTTCATCTAAATGTATTTGGTTCAAAAGCTGTTGCTGTTTTACTTCATTCTGATGTTTGATTAGTCCAAGCTCTTCATTGGCTTTTTCGAGCAGTTCTTCCAAATTTATTTTCTGCAGACGCAATTCTTTAGCTTCTGCCAGTGCTTTTGTGCCCTGCTTCTCATGCTCATCAAACTTAGATGCCATTTCCACTGAAAGCCTTCTAAACTCCTCCTGAAGACGCTCAGCCGTAGCAGCATTGTTCCACCTGGTCTTCCTCAAGCCCTCCTCTGCTCGGATGGCTCTCTGTTCCTGCTCAGTTTTGGCACATGTCATGGCATTGAGATTTTCTTCAAATTCCTGTGCCTGCTTCTCCAGTTCTGTTTCTAAATTCTGAACCTGGATTTCAAGTTCATTTATGGAGACCAAAGATTCTGAGAATTCCTCAGTCTGCTTCTTGAATTTTCCTTCTAATCTCTCTATCTGAGATTCAAGTCCTTTTATTGTTTCCATAGCCGCTAAATATTCATTTTGTGTCATTTGTTCTTGTTCCTGGTTCTTCTCCAACTTCAATGAGATATCTTGGTTTTCCTTCTTCAAAAGCTCATAGTCCAAGACTAGCTGTTTCATATGCATATCTAGCTCTTCCTTGTGTTTCTTGTAGAATTCTATTTCCCCATTCAGGTCTCTAATATTCTGCTTCAACAAATCTACTTCCTCCGAATTATCATGCTCTTTAGCCAATTCTTCCAGTGTTGAATTTTTATCCCCATTCATATTGGAGGTGGAAAGATCAGTTATTTCCCTATTTTTTCTCTCCAGCATTTCTTCAAGATCTCTCACTGCATGAATTAAATCCGTGTTCGAGTCTTGTGTCTTCTGCAGCTGTAACTGAAGATCCTTATTGGTATCCTTTTCATAATTAAGCTCTTGCCTCATTGCTTCTAATTGAACTCTTGCACCTTTAATCTCAGACTGCAATGTTTTTGGAGCTTCTGCCTCATTAATACGTTTATGTTGTGACTTGAGTTGTTCACATTCTATTTTGAGTGCATCTTTCTCCTCTTTGAGGCTAAAAACATTTCTCGATAGGATGTCTCCTTGTTTCCTCTCTTTCACAATTTGTCTCCGAAGTGACTCTAGTTCCATTTCCGATACTTCTGCTTGCCTCAGCAGAGCAGCAATTTCATTTTTGAGTATTTTGATGGAATCATCTGATGCCTCTTGCAACTTTTCTCCTGGAAGGTTGTCCTCGGGGCTGTTTATTGAGTCAACTAAACTTCCGTATGAAGCTGAATCCATTGAGCAATCCGTGTTTGACCTCCGATGAACACGAGTTTTTGTGATTATGGAATCAAGAATTCCCTTCTGAGGCATGGAGTTCCGTCTGATATGTGTGCGCAAGCTGGTAGGTTCGTGATGGATGCTATTACTTCTCAATCCAGGATCTTGTTGAGTACTTTGTATAGAGCTGGTATCCCAGCATGATGCTAATGTAGCACTAGAACCAGTAGATGCTCTGGAGATGCCATTTTGTTCAGATATTTGAGACATGGTTCCATTCTGGTGCCTATCCTGTACAGCAATCAACAAAGAATTCTATAATGACTCTTCAAATGATGCCATAAATTTCTACTATTTTGATATTGTGCCATTTAAGCTTATTGAAATTGTTATTCAGGAGCAAATAGGAAAATACTAACAGGTATATGACCCGAGACCTTACTTTTGCAACACTGTACAAGTTTTCATCCGTACTGCAATTGCCCGGTTGGTTCTTCAGGTCTTTGTCATGGGAAAGCGATGGAGCTCTATATTCTTCTCTGCGTTCAAAATCTTAATCATGTAATTTGGCTTTTTTAACAGAGAACAAAAGAAGAGAAGAAAAAAGCAAGCTATGGTGAATAAACTAAATTTAGTCATTTATTTATTTATCTATTTAATTTGCTTCCACTTACTTTTGATCAGTAGCTTCTTCCATCTTCTGAATTGTCACCTGCATCAATAATTATTTCAAATATCAGGAATCACAGAAGAAACTAGAATCCAATGAAGATGCAGTTCTAATAATTTTTTATTGTGTTTTTTGTATGTTTGTAAGTTACATGTAGGACGGCGCCAGAGTTGGCAAACTTGAGGGGCAGAGAAACAGCGGATGGCTTGGCTTCTGCGGCAAAATCTGTAAAATCAATTGAAGCTTCTCCGAGATAACCAGATTTCGATGATCCCTGCAAGAACACATCAACTTGCCATGAAAACCCACTCTGAAAGTAGAATCAAAACTGAGAAGCGGCGACAATGCCATACAGTTGAAACAATGAAATGGTAGATCTTCTCGTTGAGATTCCCTGTTTTGGGATCCTTGATGAATTTCACTTTCTCATATATAGGATTCTCCCAATAACAGGTTCCATCCTGAACTGCTGCTCTCTCTAGTCTCACCGTTGGCTTTCCAACATCCTCTGGCACCAAAGATATCATCAATGTAGATTTTTTCAGCTTTGGCACCTGAAAAAATGGAGATGCAAAAACCAGGTAAATTGCTCCATCACACTATCCACTCTATATGCATTTCCATGTATATTTCACAGATAAAGTCAAACCAATCACACCCAACTAAAACAAAGCCCATCTAGAAAATAGTAACAGGAAGAAACACTCTTTTCTTTCGCTTCCCCAAATTCATACCTGAGTTGCCTGAAACTCCATTTTGAATACAGCTTTGACCGTTTTCTTCTTGCTCCATGACTTGAACATGTTTTTCTGTCTTATATATATATATATATATGTATGTATATATATTTCAGATCTCAGAGAATCCTCATCCCAAATCTATCTCACTCACCTCACTGAGATTTCAGGAAAGATAGTTTGGTCCTCTACTGCTGCTCAATTCAAGAATATTCTGAAAGCAAACAAAGGATGTGTGGTACAGTTAAAACCTTGTAATTTTCCAGCTTAAAACACTAAAAGGATTCTGGTAAAGGGTCTGCAATTGAGAAGTTGAAGATGCTTAGAGCCTTAGATAAAGAAATGATGGCAACGTAGTACATAGTAGAGGAAGCTTCTTGTTAATATTTTAATCAAACCATACATAGTATTCGTAAGGGGAGTCAGACATGAGTGAATCACATCATCGTTTACTTTTGGCTCGCATAAAGCACGAGGCTTTATGGTTTAAATGACATAGATGACCCTGTACTTCAGTACCGTCTACTGTAGCGTGTCATCCTCACTTATTAGGAGCCATCTTTTTAGGTTTGGGTTTCAATGTGGCCTTTATGGTTTTGGTTTGCTGCTTCTTCCATTTATGTATTCCGATCACATGAAGATCGTGAATAGTTAATGATTCTAAATTCTACGTTTAAAGTTGAAAGAACACACATATATAATATGCATGAAGTCGTTTTTTTTTTTTTTGGAATATTCTAATTAAATTAAACATCCACATTTCAATATAGTAAAAATACTTTATTTGTTTTCTTTAATTGACTGAGACACCTATATCTTTTTTTTTTTTTTTTTTTGGTCTCTTTTCGCTTTTGCCTTCTATGTGTTTGCTGTTTTCTCTCTTCACCCAACTTTGAAGAGAGCCTGCGGTACAATACTGGAAAAACATTATTGGACCAAGACCGTAGTGCTTTGATATGTGCTCTTGAATAATCAATGAGACAGCGGTGGCCCAACAAAACACATACGCCCCATATTTAAAAAGGACATATAATATCATATCATATCCTCTCCCTACAGAGCACGATATATAAAGGTGACTTTTCTCTTTTCACTGAGCAGGATGCATAAAGCTGCTACATTTATTATTTGGCACCTCATTTGGGATCAACGGCAACCACCACTTAAAATGAGTGGGAACACGTGGGGACATGTGCGCTCTCTCTCTCTCTCTCTCTCTCTCTCTCTGAGTTCTTGGGGGTAATATTTATCTTGTTGAATGTTGGATATACAGCTGTTAAGCAAAAAAGAAAAACAATTTATCGGGTCAGACTCAAAATGACTCTGGCCAATATATATCAGTATTTCCTTTCTGAAATTTCGTATAGTAGCCAGTGAGCTTGCCACACTTGCCAGGTATATGTTGTACACGCCGCCCTTTCAGTGTTTGATCTTAATTCTTGATCTGTGTTTGGAAATGAATTAATTCTTTGAGCTCGGATCTACTACTCAACGCCTACCCTTCTTAACTTCCAATTGAATTAGTAAAAGTAATACTCTATACCACAACCTTCTTGAATCATGTGTTTAACTTGTCTTCTCTTTTCTCGCGGTGTGCAATATTGGACCCCCACCCGGATTAATAACATGACTTTGGTAATATAATATTATATGGGTCATGAACGTTGGTATTATTAATTAGGTGCTTTTGCATGCTTTGGTACCATATCTTGGTCATCATAAACATTAGTTAGGTGCTTGGAAGGTAAAGTACAAGCTATTTCATTATTATTTTTTATTATTTTGTCTGTGAGCTACTACCCTTTGATTCATCCGGGGGAGAAGAAAAATATGCTGAAAGTAAAGGAAAATAAATGCTACTAATTAGCTAATAAAATAGTGCAAAAACAAATAATATTAAATTACTAATAATTAGACTACTTACTGTATTCGAGATAAAGAAGTATTAAATAGGATCACGAACTTTGGGCAGTGCAGGGTTTAGTTTGACTTTACGAATGTTAGTACTCCAGCAAACAAGTAACCGAACCCAGCATGTACAAGTAGCTATAAATAAATAGGGGATTCTTTGATCAACATCTATTAATTATCTTTACTTTTATCTTGTTAATTTCCTTTTATAAGCAATTTCAAGTAAAAATTGATTTTACAGTTATAAAGAGATCTTATAAACTATTAATTATCTTTACTTTTATCTTTGTCATTTCCTTTTATAAGCAATTTAAACTAAAAGGTGATGTTAGTTATAAAGAGATTTTACAAAGTAAATTAAAAAATTAATATAATTTCTTATGATATGTTAAATTTATTTTATAATAAAAATAAAAATATTATAATTTAACATATCACATCAAATCATGTCAATTTATGAATTTATTTTTATAAAATCTCTTTACAGTTAAAAGTATTTCTCATTTAAGTTTGTTTCATGCAATATCTACCGTTTAAAGAGTTATTGGGAAAAAAAAAAAAAAAAACCATCCTCAAAAAACAGTTTGAAAGAAGCGGTTTGTTTCTAACTGGGATTAGGGAAATATCTGAAGCCCGCAGAATGGTGACTAGCCGAGCCTTGAATTCTTAATTGTGGGCTAGCCCAACAAGAAATTAATATGATGATGGGCTTATAACTTACAAAATCTTGTTGAATGCATGCTTTTATTTCTTGTGAAAAAAATATTATTTTCTTTTATAAACTAAAAATACTGTACTTAATATCTTCTTATTCACAAAAAAAATCTACCTACAATTGTTTGCAATTAATATATGGATTAGACTCCTGAAAGAAAAGGCGGGACCTGAGGTAGTCGGTAAGTAGAGGAAAAGACACGAAGCGGGCTGGGCCCCAAAAGTCATCCATCAGAGTAGGCAACGTGGCATTCATCCAGAACACATAAACATCTTCATATGATATAGGTCAAATAATCTTTTAAATAACTTGGCCGGAGAAAGATCGTAAATAAAAACACGCGGAAGTCTTCA
Source organism: Juglans regia (assembly GCF_001411555.2). Taxonomy (NCBI): domain Eukaryota; kingdom Viridiplantae; phylum Streptophyta; class Magnoliopsida; order Fagales; family Juglandaceae; genus Juglans; species Juglans regia. The sequence continues at coordinate 6,386,673 of NC_049910.1, read as the reverse complement.
CATTGGACACGTACGTACACAATCTATAAAATGGTAAATATGCAGTTTAGTCCATATATTTGATTCATCATCTGAAGAGGAAGAGAGAAGCTAGCTTGCTCGCGATGGCCCTGGATGTGAAGGCTTTTCCATTCGCATTTGTGGTTCAAGTTCTGGGGAATTGCTGGTTTGGTTTTGGTGTTTGTTTGGACCCTGCATTTTAGAGGTGGTTTTGCATGGGAAGCTACCAACAAGAGTCTCATGATCTTCAACGTAAGTACAACGTTTTTTTTTAAAAGACTATAATATAAGAAAAATTCAAATAATTGAATTATTCTACTCATAATCCATATACCACACATTTGGTAAAAGAATAAAATTAAATAAATTATAAAAATGATGGTGTGTGGTGTATGAACTTATGAATAGCAATGCTCATAATATAATAATTACATATATCTCTTCTTATCAATTTAATCTTTTAAGATAAGCAGTGATGTTACATGATTTTAGAAGAGAGGTTCTGAGTTTAAACCTTGACTTTATATTTTACTTCATATAATTAAATATTTCACTTATTGAATTTAATGGATTTATGTGATTTTGTTGGTGATATTTTCAGAGATGGTTTTATCGTAATTGTCTAGGTTTCCATATATTACTCTTTGTTTGCATTGGGTTCATTTTCTCTTTTTTTTTTTTTTTTTTTAAAAAAAAATTTTTTTTTTTTTTTTTTTTTTTTTTTTTTTTTTTTTTTTTTTTTTTTTTTTTTTTGTATGTCAAAACTCAAGTTTGTGATTTTTTTTAATATTATCTTTTGACAACAATATTTCCATTTTTTTTAATGTTTTCATATATTCGTTTTAGAAATTTCCAACTCTTATATATATATATATATATATATATATATATACATATATACACACACAAAATGTGTATTGCCATATATAGTATTTACGGAGGAAGGACATCTGCATGTACACATTGTACAGCAAACGTACAGAATGCAAAAATAATACCGAGTGCAAAAATAATGGGATACAGATTTGTAGTGAACAATTTGTGGAAGCTTGAACATATATATATATATATATATAATACACACTAAAGCTTTAGTGTGTATTAATTAATCTATTCTTCATGAAACATTCAGCAGTAAATATGAGTTTATGGAGCATCATGATGGTGTGATCTAATGGGTTGAGTAAAGCTAGCTTTAGACTAATATATTGATTTTGCACTCGATGGTGTGAATTCAGGAGAAAGCAATGGTACTGTCATTATTCAATTTTTTCATGCTATGGTACTGTCATTATTCAATTTTGTCATGCCATGATCATTGACCTCAACTATCTCCTCAAACTCGTAAAAGTCCTACATGACAGATTAGGTAAATGGGAAAGATATTTTATAATTGTTTCAGTAAAAATTTTTTCCTAATTTTTTTTTTTTTTTGGTGTGTTTTATTATTTTCTGTTACTTGGATGGAATACACCAAAGGAGAGACACTTAAACAAATTACCCCATTTTTCTTTCCCAATCACCAATTTGACCTACTATATAGTAGGTCAACTTGTTACAAGCCACCATTGTTTTGTTTGGGATCCAGCTTTGGATTCCCCCATGCTTTTGGTTCTAAAATCATAATCATTTGTTTATTAGTCAGTCACACCTAAAATTGAATGTATTGATTTTAAAATACATTATAAGCAATTTCACAATTACATTATACATACACACACACATAGGCAATTTATGTATAAATTGAAAGAGCAAACCGCCCTTGTATCTAATTGACCTAAACAGTTTCATTAAGAACATAGACTAAAAAAATAAAGTATCTTACCGAGTGGAGGGAAGGACGGGATGGAAATGAGTTGGATAACCCACTACTACAGGAAATGGGTTTGCTTGATGTCGAACGACAGAGTTGGGAATGTCAAAAGTTGCACTATTTGAACTGGAACTGGTAGAAGAGCGAGTGATGCACGATGATGAGTGGATTTTGCTTCAGATGTGGCCAAATCAGAGGAGTAGCTTCGCTATTAGTGATTGATTTCGGTGGAAGAGACAGTCGCGTAGCAAAGCATTTTGAGTGAGTTTTGCTTAATGTGGAGGTAGAGAGAAAATTAGTAGAGAAGAAGAAGTTGGGGAAGAGGGTGAACTCGAGATTTGGGAGTGTACGGGAGCAAAGCGACGGGGAGGGGGGGAAATGTAAGATTTTAGTGCATTTTGGCGCCTTTTCATTAAAGATGTAATTGCAGCGAAACTGTCCATCGCAACAAATTCTTTTTCTTTTTTGGCAATTTTTTTCACTGCAATTTAAGTTAAAATCGCTACAAAAAATATTTCTAAAGTCGATTGGGTTTGGAGGTCGTGTCGACAAACAAATTGCCGAGGTTATAAGCTATTGCGGCGATTTTAATAGCGACAAACAATAAATTACCAGAAATAACGTTATTTCTTGTAGTGAAGGTTAAGTTTGGATACCAAAATCAACTTAAATCATCTCATTTCATATAATTATTACAACTTTATTAAACTCTCACACAAAATATAATAAATAATTTAATTTTTTTAAATCTCAAAATAAAAATTATATTATAATATTATTTTATATAATTTTTAATAAAATATATTATTTCACCTCATCTTAACTGGATAATGAAATGAATAATTTTGTTGGATTTTTGAGCGTTTTGCCGTGCGATTAGTTAGTCATGTCTACCAAAGGTCTGTGTCTGTTTGCTGATTTTCGTCTTGGGCTTGTGTTCCTCATAATTGTTGTTTTTTTGTTGCAGTTACTATATATAATATTAAAATTGATATCAATTAATTCCTCAGCTTTTAATTTCAGCAATGGCTCATGAAAGATAAATTAATTTGATTTTTGTTTTTTAATTTCCAAATGCCATTAATAATTCGGTGCCTTCTGTGTTATAGCATTCACATTGGACTATATATATATATATGTAAAGTTATATTTGCATAATATGATCTTAAAATCTTTTACATTGACTTATATATATATCTAAATATTTAGTTAGTTATGAACAATGCTTATATAAATTTAGATAACTACTATTCACTCTCCAAAATATATTTTAATCATTATTTCTCTCTCCTCCCACTCTCTCCCACAATTTTTTTTTCTCTCTTTCAACAACACAACAAATCTTCACTTGTATATTTATTTTATTATTATAATATATTATATATATATTTTTTCATTTTATTATATTTTTAATATAATATATAAAAAAAATTATATTTTTTATTACTGCATTTGTATTATTGATGTAAAATGTATGTAGTTGATGTTAATTGTAAAATATATATAAAAAAATTAATTTTAGCAAAAAATTAGTAATAATAAAATTAAAAATTATTTAAATATATGATTATCAAATAATAAATAATTTTTTAATAATAAAATTTATTATTTAAATTATAAGTTTTAAAATTATAAATTATATTTCTGTAACAATTCTAAACATGCACTTTAGACTTTTTGGCAATTTAATTTGTTTTTCTCAATGTATATGTACGTTGATAAATTATTGGGGCACGTGGCAACCAACCCAAATCTTGATCAACCGTAATTAATGAGATGTGGGATTTCTTCACTACACCATGGTATGTGAACCTAATTTTATGCTGAAAAACTCTACATGCAGTTAATGCGCGCAGTCGGGACACAATTCTCTGACAGCTTAGATCCTACTTTTTATTTTGAAAAATGATATTTATAATTCTATATAAATATTTTATATAAAATTTACATGAAAAAAAATTAATATTTTTAATAATAAACTTAACTTTTTTTTTAAAGCGACTGTACAATATTTACATATTTAATGATTATATATAACATTACTTTTTTTTTTTTACTCCTTTCTCTCCTCCTCCTTTTTCCATAACTTGTTTTTTTTCAGCCACTCTCACCGAATGCACTCCCACTTTCTCTCTTTGGAGTTTTCTGGATTTTGTGCTAGCAATGAGTAATTCATGCAACTAAGGAACCCGATCTTGAGGGGGATGCATTCCATAGATCCACCATTGTCCACAAACTACAACTAGTGACAAGCTCAAGCCTCCCTTAGTCACTAGCGCAGCCTTACTTCAACCACCCAACAATGGAATAATTTACTTAGACTTAAAATCGAAAAAAAAAAACAGCAAGAGAGAGAGAAGATACTCACTTCATAATCAAGAGCTATGGAGATTAAGTGGTTGGATGAAGAAGAGAGAAGCGAGAAAGAGAAAAATGGTAGTGAGATTGGCGTGGAAGAGCATTGCTTGGCGCTTGCTCCTCTTTTTTGCTCAGTAGATCTTCCATAGGTGGTGGTGGTGGTATTACTATCGTTGGTATTTGAAACTCCAGTTATTTAAAATTCTCCAAGCTTATTTGATCTCGAGGTATTTCCATCTAAGAGATGTTTTTTGTTCGTTTGTACAAACAAACTCAGAACTTTAAAACTGAAAAGATCTTCCATTGGTTATCTAAAGGATCTTCAATCTCTCAGTTCATCTCCCACTGTAAGTTGTCCGACAAATTCTACACCGTTGAATAAAACCTCCCAGATGATGCAAATGGTCATAGGCCATCATCTTGCCCACCGCATTCAAGAAGCATTATAAAATACCCAATCATGAAATAGAAGTATAAAAAAGTGATTTACCATGAATGTCGTAGAAATCACCCAATACGAGAAAATAATTGAAGAAAGCTATATCCCAAAAATCAAACAAGGAAAAATAGAGAAAGATGTATGAGAAAAGAGGAAACGGAAGAAGAAAGAGAAAGAGAGATTGAGGGGTCTGTTTTTGTCCTTTTTATTTATTTTTTATTCAACATAAACTCTCACATGCAGCCCGTTTACCTCCCGCTTGCACATCCTGTTTGTGTCTAGCAAAACTATTTTATGCTTGTGCATATTATTTTTGGAAAAATAACAGTATAATTATCAAATATGTCCATTATATGTGTCCACTCATACATATATATATATATATTAATAGTTATATAAAAAAGTGATTATTAGTGAATTTATATATTTTTTATTTTTTTGTAAATAATGGTTAAGGATGTTTAAAAAATGATTAAAGAAAAAAAAAATTAAAAAAACTCAATTATACTAGTGTGCATATTTGTCGATGGCCGGACATATTAGGCGCTCTAGCATTGTCAATTTTTTGGAGCGATCCTAAACGTTACCGAGTCGAAATAATATAAGTTATAAGCAAGCACTTCCGTTGAGATTTGACAATTAATGAAGATAAACAAAAACTCGATATATAATTAACAAAGATTAATTGCACGTTGCATTTTATATATGTTTTAAATGTGATCAGCATTAATTGAACTTTTTGATCTATATTTTGGAGGTCATATACAACAAGTGTATAGTTTGAAATAAGTATAAAGTGTAGTCTTTTTTTTTTTTAAAAGTGTTACAGTCACAAAATATACAAATACATTAACTATATATTGATAAACTGTATTTCTTGTTTGTATCAAATACATTATCTAGTGATTGAACTATAGATAAACTCTATGTCTCTAGATATTTGGTCTTATCCTCAGCCGGTTTGTGTTTATCGTTTATATTTATAAAAGTAAATCTACAAACTGATATATTTTCATGTGATACTTTAGATCTATTCTATAATAAAAATAACTTTACAATCTAATGTACAATATTAAGTTATATTAATTTATATATTTACTTTTATAAGATCTTTGTGGTTAAAATATTTTTCTTATTTTTCACGTTTTGTGAAACTAAAAATCTTTTTGAGTTATGTCTTGTTTATCAATAACATGAACAGAAGTTCGGTGATAACTTGGTGTCATTTTTCTCTAAATGGATCAATTATTATAACGACATTATTTCCTCCGACCCAAATAAATAAATAAATTAGTTTGTGTCATCAAATATATGATTATAATTTTGAAAACAAAAATTTTATGTGCAGTCATTTTTGCATACTCTTTACGTATTTTATTAATGTAATTGGCTGCATCACTTTTCTTTAATATAAAATAATTATTTTGATTAATCACATCAGTAGAGTGCGTAAAGAATATATAAAAGTGACTGTACATAACATAACTCTTATAAACTTTTTTTATCAAAATGCATCTTTTACGAACCTGGTCATCGGGGCCATAACGGTTAACATATCTTTTCCACATTTGTATTGAATTAGGCCTTTCGCGTTAATTGGTTATACAGATTAAATGAGATGAGATGATATAAAAGTTAAAAGTTGAATAAAATATTATTAGAATATAATTTTTTCATATAATTTTTTTTTAATTTGAAAAAGTTGAATTATTTATTATATTTTATGTTGAAGTGATTATATGAAATGAGATGATATATATATATATATATATATGTAAGGTACATGTTTGCTAAATGACCCCCATCATGTATGCATGCATATTCCAACTAAAACATCACAAAAATTCATGTTTTGCATCTACATCCTTAATTCACTAAAACAATTTAAATACATATATAACTTTATTTAAAAAAAAAAAAAAAAAATTAATTGTGCATGATTTACTGAGTTAATTTGCATGATAAAACTATTATTAATTGTCGAAAGAGCTAGCTAGCTATATATATATATATATCGCTTTGACAATGCATGCAAAAGAAGAAGAATTTATAAAGCATCTATATATAGATCATCAGGCTGTGGATCAGATCAAGCTAGCATGCATGCAGCTGCCCCAAATCAATATCACTATCAATATTTTTAATGATATATTCCCTGCACGAAGTGATCAGTTTTTTCTTAGAACTTAATAGAATTAAATGTGAACTTCATGGCCAGTTCTACGGCCACATGCAAAATCATAACATGTCTAAATCACGATTAATTACCATGTGCATAGACATGCGATGATCAGAGTGGACATATATAGTTGACATGGTAATTAACTTTTATGCTGGTACGTATAATTAAGTAACTGATGCTGTAAATTAAATAAGGAAAAGTCTTTTTACAAGCGAGTTTGCACACCGAACCACACACCAATATTACTTACCTGTTTATTCCGATTGATCATATTGTTTTCATGATCTTGTACTTGCACATAATATAGATCATAGATTAAATTAGCACATGAAAAAGGAAACAATATTTGGGGAATAAAATTTTTCTTTTCACACACACACACACACACGTGTATATATATATATATATATATATATATATATAACGCACGTCATGACTAATTAAATAAATAAAGCCACATTATAAGTAGCTAATTAGATTTTACTTGAAATCAAGCTGGAATTATATAATTAATTGCCACAACGTGACATGATGAGTAGATTAAATTATTATATATCATCAAACTGTTTTTAGGGTGACAAGGACGCATGGGGCTGCATATAATTACATCAAAGTTGTTATATGCATGGGACCATTAACCCCAGCCTAGCTCCTCCTATATACCTAACTAGTAAATACATGACAACTTCTAAAAGATTAGGTTATATATATATATACTAGTCAAGGCAACGTGCGCTTCACGCGCGTTTGCCTAGTTGACCAATTTTGTTATATTTCAAATTTTTAATTATAAACTGACATAATTTTATCTATATTTTTTGAACTTTTTTTTTCTATTTAGAACACATTATACATATGATTTGTATAATGTTTATAACTATAATACAACGACTTACAAGAACCAAGGGAAAAAATATTCAAGTTTTTGAAACTAGTAAATTAGGAAAAAAAAAATATTTACCACACTTTTAATACATATAATTATCTATTACAATAATCAAAATTATTCTAATTTGTAATTACAATAACAAATTTTTAATTTATTATATATAAAAAAATAAAAAAGTGATAATTAGAATAATATCTTTTAACAAAGAAATTTTAATTTTTGGAAATATAAACAACAAAAAATATAATTTGAGATTTAAATTTTTTATAGATTTTTTAATTAATAATAAATAGTATTATTTATTAATATATTCATAACTATTACACAATAATTATTAAATAATTTTCAATTATTGGTGAGACTCATCCCTTTATCAAATTTCAGAGCGTAATCTAAAAAACAATTTAGAAACATATCAAAGATGTGGGTAGATATGTATATATGGCGATATATATACATAACAAATATTATAAGCATTTATAATAAAAGCAAAAAAAATAAATAATTAATTCAAAATAATTTCATACAGATCACTAAGACTAAAAAACTAAAAAAAATTAAGAAAGGGCAATCGGGAAAATCAACCGGGAGCCCGTTTTGGGCTCCCTAGCATTTCCCATATAACAAATCTATTAAAAGAAATCAATATCATGAGAAAATGAATATTCATACAACAAACATATACTGTCAACAATTTATCTTGACTTCAGGTGCATTTATATAAATATAAAAAAATTGAATAACATTTTTTTTCAGATGAGATAAAAGAGAACATACCGTAAAGTAAATGACAAACAAAAAAACAGTGCAAATAGAGGAAATTGATAACAACCGAATTGACGAACATTAAAGTAAGAGCAAAAGTAGCAAATCTATAAAAAAAAAAAACATTAGAAAAAATATTCTAACAATAATAACAAATTAAATAAATGAATTCAGTATTTATAGGAAAAAAACAAATTGGAAGGAAAAAAAATACATTAAATGGAATTTATTATCAATAGTATTTTTAATAAAACATATAAGAAAAAGAAAATAAAAACAAATAAAAGGTTGTAAAAGAACCACAAAAATGAAAAACATTGGAAACGCTACTTTATTTTTTTTGGTTTTTGTTATTGTCTTTGTACTAATAAGCTACTATTTATCAAGCTTTTGAAAATTTGCCACGAAAGTTTGAAAACAATGGTACGAAGTATTGGACTTGTGTATGCAAAGAATGTGTTTCAAGTTTAAGTCGACTTTTTGGTTATTTATTACTAAAGTCACTAATTAAAGCAACCTATGATCATATAATACTGTACTTGCAACGGTAAACATGCATGCATATACTCCCTCAGACTTCAATGGCTAGTTTGGGCCAAAACCATAAATTTATATATCATTTTTCTTGGAAAAGTTAACGCATTTTTACCATTCAATTTAAACATATATATATATATATTGATGTTTAAATATGTGTGTTTATATATCAAGAAAAAAAAAATTACATATTGATGTGTGATATGGAGAAATTATTTTTGGTTATATATATATATTTTTTTTTCTCTTCCTTTAGTTTGATATGCATTTTCCTCTACGTTTTTAGCATTTTTTTTTCCACCTCACATATCTAAGAATTTATTTGTAACATCTATATGTTTTTTTTTTCTTGTTTTTTTTGTTTTTTATTTTTTTTTGTAGATTTGAAACTTTTTTTTTATTATTTGTGTTTGTATATTAATTTTTGAAAATGTTACCGGTTAGCAACCTCTGATGTAACATAGTAATAGAGATAGAAATCGAAGATTGAAGAACAAATAATACCGAAGAGCAACAAATAATTTCGATTGTTCCTATTGTTTGGCTTTGTTTTTTTCTCCAGATTTGACAATATTCTTATCTTCTTATTTCTGTTTTTATATATACTTTTCTCTTGTTTTAGCATATTTTAGCATATTTGTTTCGATGTGATCTGTACATGCGTAATTCATGGGTTTTGAAAAGCTTAATTTTTTTTTTCTAATCTAGATCTTTTTTCTTTCAGTATGAGTTTTCTTCTGAGATTAACAAATCTTTTTAGATCTATACATGTACTACATTTTTTTATTTTTTTTATTTTCCACATGTCACTATAATATTGTTTCATATTTGAATATCTTACTTTTACTTTGTTTTTTTTTTTGGGATATTGTATAGATTAACATTTAGTATCTTCTAATGTAACACATAAATGGACATACAAATGGAAGCTTGAACAACAAATAAGAGTGATGAATAACAAACAATTTCAATTGTTCCTGTTGTTTGGTTTTGTTCTTGTTTGGCCTTGTAATGTTTTTTCATACATTCATAGGAGGAGTTTACCTAATTTTTCTTTTACATCTAAGTGCTCTGTGAGCAAATTATGTAATAAGCAATCAAAAAAAATTAACTCAGAAGAAGGAAAATAAGAAATCATACCAGACGATGCAAATCGTGAGAAGCAGAGAACAAAGTTTCTAGAGATTTTGGTAAATAGATAAAATTGTAGGTTCAAGAAGATCAAAAATTGCATATAAAGACGGTGGATAAATAGATAAAACAACAAGATAAGCATAGCAAAGAAAAACACAAAAAAGTAAGTCGATTATGTTAAGAATGTAACAAAATTAAGGGTAAATTCATAAATATGCCAATAAAACAAAGGGATAAAAACGTAAAAATAAGAATAAAATAAAACAAATGAGGGATAAAAACAAAAAAGTAGTCGGCAAAAGAAGGATAAAATTATAAAAATACGAACGGAAGATAACAAACAGAAATTAAGGATAGAAAGGGAAAATAAATATAAAAATAGAGACAAAATCGGAAAAGAAAATATTAGACAAAAATATTATTCATCCAACATCCACGTTTATATATATAGCAACATTATGTGGTTGTAAATTAGTGGCTGGCGGGCCAACACTACTACAAGCTGTACGCAAGCAGACATCGATCCGTCAATCCAATTCATTATCGGGATGGTTATAATATATTATTTATTATTGTATAGAAAATGAATAATAAATATATATTGTAGAATTCATTTTATATATTTATTTATCTCGTTTTCTCGGCGTAGCAAATAATTTAGTACTGTAACAAAATTGTCCAACTTTAATTAAAATTACAAGAAAAATTAAGTATTTATGAGCTGATTATTTGAGACGATAATAACTATTTGAGATAAAAATAGATTCATTTTAATAAAAAATAATTATTTTTACTGGAAATAATTAATTACAAATAATAAACAATTTTCTTGTTGTATTTATAAGTGCCTTGATCGGCCATATATATATATATAATATATTTGTTAGTATATATAATGTCATAGATTTGGAAAATCAAAATTAAAATGAATCCTGTTAACTGGATTTGTAGCTTGTGATCATCATTTATTCACATGAGCGATACTTATGTTTGGCCATTTATTTCTTGTACTGACCACTACGTGACGTGGGACTTACTTAGTTGCCCAGAAAATGATGTTCATTAAGATCTACCAGTTGGCAACTCATGAAATTGACTTAATTTAATGAAAATGATTTTTTTTTAATAAATTTTCCAAAATTTTGCAACATGATCAGTACTTTAATTTCTAACTGATCTTTCTTTTATAATAATAAAAAAAAAAATTGAAAATTTGAAAAAAAAATAAAATAAAAAAGAAGATTTATTGATTCGATTAAATTGGATTGTCAAATTGTCTAGTTCTACTCGATCACTAGCATGCAGGACCCAGCTTGCCCTTGCACTTGTATACTCCATTAATATTTAAATGAAAGCCATGCACCGGCCAATAAGCTGACGCCACATCATGAGCCATTCATTAATCCAAAATATATAATCGATAATAAGAAGATCATCACCGGCCAATAATTATAATTAATTAATAATAAAGGGGGCCGTTCATCATCGAATATAATTAATTAGTTAATTACAAGTGAAATGACTTAATTACAAAATATATCACATGATATTCTATATTATAATATAAGTATTGTTTAATTATTTCAAATGAAATGGAAATAATCTTATAACTCCATACGTACATGAAATGCCTCAATACGAAGATCGATCGAGGACGCTCTTGAGTCTTCAAAAGCAATTTATATCTTCCGACGTCGTTCCATGATTCCATCTTCAAATAATTAGGGATTTGTGAACTATTAATTTGTTGGAGTTTTGTTATGTATAAGTAAGTTTGCGTATCAATCTGTGTATTAAAATTGTTGCCTTCATATTCTAAATTTAAATTAGCACTGTTTTCGATAAAATCTACTTTTTGATCAATAATATTGAATGAATGCGCGTATTAAATGTAAGCGATTCTGCGAATTAATACGCTCATCCATTCAAAATATGATTGGTAGAATATGAAGATAACAACTTTAGTATGCAGATTAGTACGCAAACTTATTTATACATAATAAAACTCTAATTTATTAGATCTTAAAAGAACATGGCATATTAATTATATTAATCCCATACACCATCTTTATACCTAATTTATCACTTATTAGAGTACTGTGATATCACACTAATCATCTATATATGCCTCTCTCAGCAAATATCATGAAAGAGAAATTCTATTTGCAGTCCTCAAGTGGAAACTGCATATGCAGACATATTATTAAATGAGAGAAAACATAATTTTAGGAAGGATATTTTTGTAATTTTAAAAATTTTTAAAGTTAAAATAGTCGAGACTTGCATTACAGTCCCCATTTGAGACTGTACCTAACATTGCTCATCATGAAATGCATAAATTAGTTAAAAACAAGAAAACAAAGAAAAAGAGATTAAAATAATAATAATAAATTAAAGTGGCATTAAGGCACTTTATAATTTCTAGATTAAACGATCCGGTTTGAAGGATATGAATTGATTGATAAAAGGATTAAAAGCCTCTTTAATTTATAAATTACATTAATCTGACCCACAAAGGATTAAAAGCCTCTTGAATTATTATTATTAATGTATGATTTGTAGCTTTTGGGGGGCTGGTGACAGCTAGCCCAATGTGCCGACGACGTTTCACTCCGGCGTACGTACGTACACATAACATTCAGACGATATTTTATTTTAATTTAATTTTTCCTTGTTATGAAAACAAATAGGGAATCTTCTCTTTCTCTCTAGCGTCGTCGTTTTCGATAACCTAGCTAGCAAATTTGTCTCCTTCCTAAAAGTCCGTTTTGTCTCTCTTAATATATATCCAAGGAATCGACGGCCTTAAGCCAGCTTCTAACTAACAAAATAATTTCAAACAAAAAACAATCACTCGTAATTCTTCAGATAAAAGAAAAAATACATGATTCATTAGATAGAACTAATGCCATTATCTTGCATTAAAACACTTTAATCGTGTTTTTTTTTCTTATTTGTTTAGAATTAATGACAATTACAAGAAAAATAAACATTTATGATTAGTCATTTGAGACGAGAATAATTATTTGTAACGAGAATAGACTTATTTTAATAGAAAATAATTATTTTAATAAAAAATAACTGACTATAAATAAATAATTTTTTTATAAACATATATATTAGTTGTTGGTATATTTTTAATTTGTTGCCAAGGCCACTGTTCCTTGTTCGTTGCAAGAAAAGTATGATCAAAATTACGTGGAGATTAGCTCTGTCGATATATAAGTTAGAAGCCTTGAATAAGATATAGCTTAAGATGCAAATGTAAAATATAGAAGAGATGCATTATGATAAGTGCTACAGTTACAAAAAAAATTATAAAATTGACATGACTTTATATGATATATTATATATACTTTATAATAAAAATAATTTTACAATCTAACGTATCACATCAATCTATATCAGTTTGTAGATTTACTTTTGTGAAATTTTTTATAGTTAAAATATTTCTCTTTTACTATTTATACTAGGATTATATACTCCATTGCTTGCGTTGCCTATAGCTTGCCTCCTTTGGTCTTGCATGGACACAAAAATAGTGGCAGACTCCACTCCCAACATTTATACCGTAAAATAAGCCTTAGGGGAAAAAAAAAACTTAACATCGAATGATTTACAAATAGCCTAAATTTCAGGGACTAGCTTTACAATTAAGCCTTTGGGGAAAAAAAATCGAACTTTCCAAGATTTTAAACGAGTTTTGTACTTTACAACGTCCTTAAGATTTTTCTATTGGGCATAACGGACGTGTAAATAAGAAGAAGAAAGAGAGTAATCCCAAGTCACTGTCGTTGTCTGTGTCTGTCTCTCACTCAAGAAGAGGCCATGTGTAGGTGCCCAACATCCAGCTAAGTCCAGCAACAGTTACCTCCCTCTCAACTTCCAACCCTTCCCCAACTATAATATCCCGATTCCCAACCAACATTCTCTCTCCTTCCCCATCCATCCAAGCTTCCTTATCACTTAAGTTTAGCACAGACATGGCCGACCAGGAACCCATAAAGGTGGAGCCAGAGGTACGGGAGAACCCTCCCCCGGCTCCTTCTCCGGCACCAGAACACGTCGAAGAACCTCCCAAGGATGTTACTGAGGAGAAATCCGTAATTCCACCTCCTGAAGCTCCTCCTGAAGAGAAGCCCCATGACTCCAAATCTCTTGCCGTGGTTGAAAGTAATATCATCTCTCTCCCTCTCTCCTTTTCTCTCTGTTCTTTTTTCGTTTTCCAATAAATGATAAATCTTTTTTTAATTAGCTTAAACTTCGACTTCCGTTTGTTTGTTTGTTTGTTTTTTTTTTTTTTTTATGTTTACGTTCACGCCTCTTTGAATTTCGATCTTATCTTGAGAGGGATCTCTCTGCTGCTTTTTCTCAACTGCTTTTAGCTTCAACTTAACATATGTTTGGTTGATGAGAAAAGTAAAAGACATAGAAGGGGAAAGCACAGAAAAGCAAAATTAACCGGCTCATCTTTTTATATCGTTTCTTTTCATTCAAAATAAAGTTGATGCATCCCTTGTAGTCTTGGTTGAATTGAGGATATGTTTTTTGTTCTTTTTGCATCCTAAACTGACAACTTCAATCTTTCGGTGTTCTACTTTGATTTTCTTTTTGTTTAAAAGAATTATCGGTTCAATTCCTATGATTTGTAAAAACTGTAGAAGAGTTTTACTTCTTATTAGGGATTTTCGCAATAAATTTCCTTTAGCTTTATTCTTTAGCTTTAACAGAATAGCTTTTATAATTATTCAGGATATCTTTCTTAATAAACATGCGAATCTTTTTTTGAAGATTTAGGAAATTTCGAGGTGAGAAATAAAGCCATGCTTGATTTTTTGAATCCCAACTACTTAATCAGCTTCAAAAGCTTAAGCAATTCATATGGTGTCTTTGTACAAACTACTTTTTTGAGGCTGGGGGTTATGCCAACCAGGCCAGGCCTTTGGCAAACAAACTTTATTTTTCAACTTCATAATCAATATCCTATAAAATTCACAAAAATTCTCCGCATCAAACACCTAGAATATTTAATTAAATTTGGTTTAAATGTGGTTTATAGTCTAGTAACTCTACTCTAATACCATGTTAAATCACGATTTGTCTAAAAAATTTAAAACTCATGAGAGGAGATAAATATAACAATTTCAATTATGTTTTAACGAACACATGGTTTTATGTAAATTGAACCATGGTATTTGCTATTCACCTTGTCTTCTCACAGATAGATTACATCGCTCTTATCTTGAGTTTCTCTATTATCAGCATGGGAATCAAACTCTTACTTTAGCAATGTTTTTTTAAGTTGGCTATTTTTCTAAAACAAAGTAATATTGGCAGAAGCTCCGGAGTATGCTGAAGAGAAAAGTACTGAGGGTTCTATCAACCGAGGTAATATCAGATCTTAACATTTCTTTCCTTGTCCTTTCACCTGCGTTCTACAGCCTATCATTGGAAGAAGTAAGTAAATTCAAAATTACTTCAGATGCTGTGCTTGCAAGAGTTGCAACAGAGAAAAGGCTATCACTGATCAGGGCATGGGAAGATAGTGAAAAATCAAAAGCAGAGAACAAGTAAGAGCTTTCTTGAGTACATGTTCTTTCAAGCATTTATGGAGAGTTCCTAACCGTGTTTGTTGCCTAGTTGTTGTTGAGAGAACTAACCAAAGAAAATGAGAGGCATGCTTTGACCAAAACCTGTACTATTGGTCTTGAGAAATACTTTCCAAAATAGATTTGCAATAAAATGGATTAGAGTGCAACTTGAAAGTTAATTTAATCAAACTGATAAAGTCTGTTTAAGCTGATAAAGACAAAAATTGATGTGTATCATTACACTGAAGCGTATCGTGCTTGTTTGTGAATTGACTGAATTAAGATGCTCACTGCTCGGAGTTTAAGATGCTCACTGCTCGGAGTTTTTCTCTGAATGCATTCATCTTACCCTATTCTTGGTTTAGCTCAAAAAAAGTTTGCATAATGTGCCTCTGCTTGAAAATATCTTTTCAGAAAATTCATCACCCAACTAATATTTGTTACCTATAGACAGATATACAATTTACTAGCTCTGAAAGCTTCATTATCAATGTTTGCATGACATTGAAGTCTAACTTAAACCAAAAGACCTGATGTGCTTTAGTAAGTGCACAATAGCTGTGGCTGCTTTAGAGGTGTATTGATTTTTTTCGGTTTTATTTTTATTTTTGCTAATTCATTATCATGGCCTGTTACTTATATGCTAAAAAATCAGGCTATATTATAGTAAAATTTTCCTTTCTGATAGAATTCAATGTGAATTTGGCATACTGAAACCGAGTTGAAATTATTGATAAGGGCTCATAAGAAGCTATCTGCCATTGGGGCATGGGAAAACAGCAAGAAAGCATCTATAGAGGCTGAGTTGAGAAGGATTGAGGTAATGGGCCACTATTCATTGCATCAAAGATCCCTTTTTTTTTTTTTTAATGCCAATTGAACTGCATCAAACTATAGGACCAAAAAATAAGAATTGGCTTCATGGTCAACTGCTTTATAACACTCAACTTCTGTGTGAGCAGGAAAAACTGGAGACTAAGAAGGCTGAATATGTGGAGAAAATGAAAAACAAAGTAGCTCTGATACATAAGGAAGCAGAAGAAAAGAGGGCAGTAACCGAAGCTAAACGTGGAGAAGATCTTCTCAAGGCAGAGGAAACGGCTGCAAAATACCGCGCCACTGGAACAGGTCCAAAGAAGCTCCTTGGTTGGTTCTCAGGCTAAAAAAAAATCTCAGGTCTGGTCGAAATATGTTTGAATTATTTGTAGTTATTCTTCGTTTTGAGTTAATTTGTTAATTTATATGTGATGTTTCATGTTTGGTTATGTTGTTGGAAATTGGTCCATAGGTTTGTGTGTCGCAGTGATATATGTGTTGCCTTATTAATTTGTAAAAAACATGTATATTATAGCATGGAGGCGTGAAGTTGTTTGAAACCATGGTGTAATATTAGTTCGTCCGTAACTTCTGGCCTTTAGTGGGAGAGAAATAGATACATAAAGTAGACTATACAATAAATGTTGTAAAGCTTTGCTTTATGTATTTATTTTTCATTCTACTTAATGTCCTCAAGTTCATATAAGAACTTGAAAGGATCTTGATATTTTATTAAGCAGAAGTTTTGAAAAAAAAAGAGTAAAGGAATCGGTACCTTTTTACACAAGGGCATCTGTACATACAGAGGATAGAAGATGCAGATTGGACCAAACTTAAAAGTTTAGCCTCGACATCATAGCTTGATCAAAAGGAATGTTTTTCTGACTATTGGAATAATCCATCTTATGATTCTTTTCTGGGTGTGTCCTGTTCCCTGCTTGTTGACAGAGTAAGTATTTGTTGAAGTTGCTATTGGATCACTCATTCTTGTACCATGTGTTGTGACAGATCATACAAAGCCCTTATTTCTGCTATCATGACAATATAATTCTACAAATGTTGCCTGTCAATCACGCTTTACATTCATACTTATCATTCACTTATTATAAGCGAGACTCGTTATGATTTACTAAAAACAAAAGTCAGAAATATACTTTTAATAGATATAGCATGTTTTCATACATAGCACAGAACTAAATTTGCCAAACAATGAATGGCAAATCCAGTGAAAAAAACATCTCCGGTTGTCTCAAAACTCCTGCTATAGTATTTCCTATAGGCCCATAGGATCTTCAAGAAGTTGTATGCAAAGAGGAGAAAACTCCTACTCTTTGGCCCGGTTTGGATATAAAAATTGTTTTATCTTTTCTCATCATTACAATTTTTTTAAATTTTTACACAAAATATAATAAACAATTCATTTTTTTAAAATTTTAAAATAATAATAATATTAAAAAATAATATTCTAATAATATTTTATTCAACTTTTAATTTTTATCTCAACTCACTATCCAAAAGGCACTTTAATGTTTCCTATAGGCCATAGGATTTTCAAGTTTTAATTTGCTTTCTGCATCTTTTCAGAAAATAAAGAGCATTTGGTATGAAAATCAAGGAAACCGATTTGACTAACAAGAAGATATACAAAAAGTGAAACTTAAAAGGTGCCAAAACTATCTATTAAAGCTAAATTAGCTAATAACTAAACTTCTCTTCCCATGTTAGCCTCATTAAACTGCTCTAACCATGTAATGCAACACCGGAAAGAGGCATTTTGTACTGACATCTAGTTTGGAGCAAAATGACTATCCTTGAAACATGTCATCACCATCTGGGAAATCTAGCAGCAGGTCTAATGCTGAATCAGAAGAATCCATGAGATCGTAAGAGGTGAGAGAATCCGAGTTGGCCATTGCGTCGTCCACCATTGGTCGATAGCCATGTTCTTGTTCTGAAGTCATGTTAGTAGTGGTGCCAACGGTGCTGGTGTTTTTCACGTGTATTGTAACATCAGAATCCGAACAACATTTTGTCGATGAAGATGTTTGAGGGACGGGGCTTCGACAGGCTGCACCATCTTTTTCTTTGATAACCCGAAATGATTCTCCGACTTCAGTATTCCAAAGACGGAGGAAGTGATCACAGTCGGTCTGACCCATGGATGAGAGGTTGTGCAGCAACGATTCCATTGACAAGCGAGCCTCAGCCTCCACTCTGGCACTCTCCCACTGTACCATGTGGCGAGTTGAAGGAGATTCGGATTTGGCATTGCTTGGCTCAAGTTTGGAGAACTTGGGCACCCATGGGTCACGGAGACGCTTCTTTAAATGAGTGTTCCAATAGTTCTTAATCTCGTTGTCTGTTCTTCCAGGAAGTTGTGATGCTATGGCAGCCCACCTGCAGTGAAAGAACCACAAGGTCCAGAATCCAGATCATGGTAATGGAATCTACGGATTTTATTTTATTTTATATTTTTATTCCCCTCATAGAACAAAACGCATACTCAATACTGACCAGGATTTATCATTTTATGGGCCTGAAATTGGATTTATTCATAAAATTACAAAATTGCTTTACAGATCACTTATTAAGCTCAAGCTGAGTCATTATTAAATCCACCTATATACACGAGTTGAAAGCTAGCAATCTAGGAGGTGATTTATGCATCAAGGTGACATGATGAAGATTCAATAGAAAGGAAGATAACTCATGTTTGAGACTGAAATAGTGCAAAAAGTTTCATAGCCTAGCAGATTGAGGAGCACTTGACAATGTTCTACGAATATGCACCAAAATCCCTAAGCGAGAGTAACATAAAAACACACACACACAGAGGAGTGACCACTGTATATTACTACCTGTTGCCGAGCATACCATGAAGCTGAATTACAGTATCCTTTTCCTCAGAAGTAAACGGGCCTCGTTTAATGTCAGGACGAAGATAGTTAATCCACCTAAGCCGACAACTCTTTCCACATCGAAGGAGACCTAGTCAGAGACATAGTTCATTGCTTATAAAACTCTGGCAATTAAGATTTACAAAAATTGTCTGTAGGTTCCTTGCAAACACAGAGAAGCATAAAGTAAAGAAGTGTCGTGATTTTCAAACGAAGGATCTCTCTCTCTCTCTCTCTCTCTCTCTCTCTCTCTCAGAGTCCAGTCTCGACGGATGGTAAAAGGGAAAAAAAGGCACCTTTTACCCATCAAAATATGTCTTCCAACAAGTATTTTCCCATAAATTACAGCTTCAAAAGATGATTTGACAAGTCGCATTAAAGCATCATATCAACCCACCAAATCTTATATGAAAATAATCTTTAATGAGCTCCTCGGAAGTACTTCCCTCATGAAAGAGCAAGTTTTCACTCACAAATGCAAGAAAAGCTCTTCCAGAACACTAACCAGAGGATACCCATCTTCCCTCTTTTCAGTAATCTATGAAAGTAACCTCAAACCCAAGACGTCAATGCCAAAACAGAAGATCAAAATCATTCTTATGAAAAGTAGAATATATACCAGCATGCTTGGGGAGGGTACGCCAGCTGCCATGGCCATGCTTGCTGATGTACTGTACCAAGATTTGGTCCTCTTCAGGACTCCAAGCCCCTTTCTTCACTCCTTCCTTGTCACAACACGGAGCCCTTCCCATATTCACTTCCTACCTCATTCACAGGACGATGACCCCCCACTCCTTTGACGACTTTTAATAGACTTGAAGCCCACAGATATTATGTTCCTCCCATGTTAGTATAAAGAAAAAATTTATTCATTATTTTTTTTATCATCTTCTTATTATTTTATAATATAATATTAAATAATAATAATAATATAATATTAAATAATAAATTTATAAATAAAATATAATAAATAATATATAATTTTTTAATTTTATAAAAAGTAAGTGAGAAACATTATTATAAATAATAAAATAATTTTATTTATCATTTTAATTTTTATCATCTCATAATATAGAATTACATAATTAAAAATTATATTTTATTAAACCTATCATTATATCATAAAAAATGATCAATAATTTTTATTTTTCTAAAGAGGTTATACAGAATCGAAGTGATGGGATGGGATTTCCCAGCTGCGTCTGACGGCCATAAATGCTCATGTTTTATGTTGATCTTATGGGGGTGCATGGTGGAAGATCGGGCGGCTTCTGGACCCAGTGTTGCATTTATTTTGTACTTTTCCACGGACTGCTTCATTGCGAAAGATATTACTTCAAAGAACATGATATTTATTAGCAGAACCCAAGATCAGTACGCACCAGAGATTGTTTGTAGAGGAAGAGATCTTTAAATTTAATGAGAGGGAGATAATCGTGTTTGGATGCAGAGAAATTAAAGAAATTCTTGGAGAATGGGTGTCCATGTTCCAAATTGGGTCTCGTGCAACATTACTTCCAAATCTCGGACTAAGATTGCGAAAATGTTTTGATATTTAATAAAGTATAGGATTTGGAAAGTTAGGAATTTAAAGAAGAGTATAAAAAAAGTAATAGATGCATAGTAATAAAATAATGATTGTATCATTATTCTTCAAAGAAGCCTAGTAGATGAGCACTTAGATAATTTCATTCGTTTTGACACGAGTATATATCACTTGATTTAAAGCTGGTAAGAGTTTTATACAAAAAAATTTAATAAAATTAAAAATTTTTAAAAATGTGGTATGCAAAAATTAGAAAAGTTATATAACATTGCTCTTTTGTATAACGAGCTTTTCTCTAAGGATCAGATTAAGGTATCGTAGATTAGAAGAGATGAAAAATTGATAAATAATAATAAGATAATTTACGAATAATAATAAAATTATTTGAGTTAAGAATTTTATAGAATTTTAAATAAGAAGAAAAAAAATAGTTAAAAAGAATTATAAAATAAAAAATGAGGACTAGAACATAATTTTTTAATAAGATATAACTGAAACAGTCCCGTGTTCAAAGATGTCGATAAACTGTAGCTGATGGCCAAGATATCTATGCAACTAAATTTTCCCTCGTAATAGCTTAATTTTACCATGCACTGATGTTTGAAAATAATTTGTAATAGTTTAAAAATTATTGTCTTATCTCATGCACTTTTCAAGTATAATCTAAAAGAGTTTTGTTATGAGTAATCAAGTTTGCATATCAATTTATGTATTAATGTTGTTGCCTTCATATTCTAAATTTAAATTAGTATTATTTTTAATAAAATTTACTTTCTGATCAATTATATTGAATGAATGCACATATTAATAAGCTGAATCGCTTACAATTAAATTTTTTAATCTAAAAATATTACTATTTATATTTAAAATTAAAAACTTTTAAAACAGAATGGCAGTTTCTAGAATAATGATTATTAAAAATGCTATCAAAGTAGACGATAACTTTGACTTTACAATTTATCTCATTGAGGAAATATTTGATACACTCTGTGAAAATGTTAATAATATAATATAAATAATTAAATTTATATTTTTTATTAAAAAAATAATATATACAATTCTTAAGCATACAGTTTTCGTATACTCTATTTGAAAAAAATGAATAAATTTAATCTCTACATAAAAAATTAGTTTTTACTAGTAGCATATACCTTTTTTAAAGAGAGTACGTGGGGATTACACCCTCCGGAACTGTATATATATAGCATTAGCCCTTTTATCAATCTTTTTTTAAATAAGTGATGCTTTCCCATTGAATCACGCGCGTTAATTTTCTGTTTTTTGAGGAAAAAAATCCTTCTGCCTCTTATATATGATTGCGTGGTTTTTGTTTTACTTTACACTTCAGACCATTGATGACTATATATGCGCGAGAAAATGGCATCAACAGATAAGTACTACTACTAATGTTTGAGATAAGATACCGAAGAAACAAAGGGATCAGGAAATGAATATTCTTACGTTACTCAATTAATTAGCTGTCTGTCTGTATGGTAATTACTTAATTTTGCCACCCCTTCAAGAAACCGATCGAGCTGTAGTACGTACATGATTCTCCTCCAGCTAGGGTTTCTTTTGCACACCCTAAGAATAACTTCATCTCCAAGTAGTACTACTCCCCTCACATGACTTCCCTTAATTCCCCGCCCCCAGCTAGCCCACCCATATTAATTAAGGAGCACGTACTTTTCTCCCTATTTAAGGAGATCCAATTGTCATGATCATCTCTTTGGGAAATGGTCAAGCTCACAATTGTTGGAAGAGTGAGGGATGGGTTGCCTCTTGCACAAGGACCTCGATATCTGGGTATTAATACTGATCATGGTCAGGAAAATGACAACTTCTCATGTTACAAACAGCAGGCAGAGTTATTACTCAGAGGAATCTCAAGAGGAGATCAGTTGGCTCCTTCCAAGATGACTATCCGCCTTGATCACGGCCACTGCTTTAAGTATCCTTAAATTTTTATTTATTTATTATAATCAACCATGCATTAATTAAACTGTATTTTTTTTCATGGCGTTTGAAAGAAATTAAGCCATCATATGCAATGTTTGATCATGGTATGCAAACTTTACTTAATCTTTTTTACGTTAATTAAGCTACTTGGTGGAGAATGGTATCTTCTTCATCACATTGTGCGATTCTTCATATCCAAGAAAACTAGCTTTTCATTATCTACAAGATTTGCATCAGGAGTTTGAGAAGTTCGACAATAGCCTCATCGAGAAAATCACAAGGCCATACAGCTTTGTCAAATTCGGTACGTATTTTTCCTGTTTAACATGAATCTTATTTGGTTAGATACAAAGAATTTGAAGAAGGAAGAACAAGAAAATCATGGGATATTATGTAATTTATAGTACATGCATGACGAACAGGCTAACATGACCAATTGATACTTAATTGTAACGTTCATATTTTCTATTAATCTCATCATGAGTATATAATACTTTCTTGGAAACTATATACATACATATATATATAATATATTAATGCTACTTTGGTTCTGATCAGATAGCATCATTGGGAATATTAGAAAGCGATATATTGATACAAGAACACAGGCCAACCTATCAAAGCTTAGTGCTAACCGGAAACAAGATTTAGATATTGTAACGAAACACGTGTCTGAAATTTTAGAATGCAGCAGGCAAAACTCAGGTGATATTAATCATTTTCTTTTACGTACGTACTTGAGTTAATCAGCTTGATTTAATATGATGATTTTATATGATCAACCACGAAGACACACGCAAATCATGCATTTAATAATGTTCCTGTCTTGCAGATCAAATTCCCGAAAGAATATTAATAATGGGGACACCTCCAACTCCCTCGTCAATATGGGGTTCCCCACGCCTTCAGGTATAGATACATACATACATACATATATATATATATATATATATATATATATGCTTTCTTCACAGACATACGCATATCAGCAACCGATCGAATTAAGAACAAGATCGTGTTAAGTTGTAATATTTCGATTTTTTTTTGGTACACAGGTACTTGCCCTAAAATGGACGCCTATCACGATTATTGTTGTGGTTGCTGTTGTTCTTTTATGGGCTAGCTTCATACTCACGGACAACTTCATCATTTCAAGTTTATAAATCGGCTGAACTCGGATAGTTGAATTAAGGATCGATACCTTCGGAGTTCAGCATAGATAGATACGGCCGGGTCGAGATCGTTCAACTTTGTACACGACTTTGGGAGAACGTACATACTACTGATTTGCCACATGAAGCTTGCAATTACTCGAAAAATGATTGCATTCCTTGTATGCAGATGATCATGTGAAAGATGTAAGTTTGATTTGGTCAGTGTACTACAACTTGTAAGAAGGAAAATGATAGTTGTACGACTCCCAAATATGTCCACCAAATTTGTTTACTCATATATTTTTATTTTATTTTTTTTAATGATTAAGGATGTTTAAAAAATACTTAAAGAAAAACAAAAAAACTCATTTATAGTGTGCATGTTTGGGGTGCACATGTAAGAAATAAGCAACTAGAGCAAATTTGCTTGATGAGCATGCAACAGAGCAAGCAAGCAAATTTTGTGTTGAATGTAAATTGATAAAACCCAATCTGCGGGGGGCAGAGCTTGTCTCTTTTGTTTACAACTCTATGCTTGGTGGAACGATAGTACTTATGCTTGAATCAGATTTTCTATGACTTAATTAGGTCTCATTTGGATGTTAAGATGAGATGAGATGAGAAAAATATCATGTGAATAGTAGTGAAATAATTTGTGAATGACAGTAAAATAGTTTGAGTTAAAATGTTTTATTAGATTTTAAAAAATGAGAGAGAAAAAGTTAAATAAAATATTATAAAGTTAAATACTGTTAGAATATAATATTTTAATATAATTTTTGTTTTGTAATTTGAAAAAATTGAATTATTTTTGTGTTTTATTTGAAAATTTAGAAAAATTGAAATGATTAATTAAGTAATAATTTGATGAAAATGTTCAAATTTAAAATTGAAAAGTATTTATATTTGAGTGGTGTTTGGATGTTAGAGCATCCTCAATGGGTTTTGTAAATCCCATTTTTATGTAAAATTTGAAGGAAAGTTGTCCAAAAGTGCATCTAATGGATGATGCATTTCATATCTATTTTTAATTTTCCCAAGTGTTGCCACTACATATAGCGTGGACTGTGCACAAAGGTAAACATTTTTTATCTATTTATTTTCTCTCTTTTCTTGTACTTTTTATCTCACAACAGTTTTTGATCTCTTCTTGTACTTTTTCTTCTTTAAAATATTAAAAAATATAATATTTAAATGATACGAAAAAAAATAGATAAGTTGATATATGATATATTATAAAAGTCAATATGTAAAATAAAAAAAAATAAATTTTAATAATAAATTTTAATTAAAGAATAGGATGAATATCAATTCACCAGGAATGCTCTTAAGATGAGATGTGATCATGAGATCATGCCATGAGACCATCTCATCATCCAAACGGGGCGGCCTAGCTTAGACTTATTGGAAAGTCGGTCCAACCATAACCTCTGATGTTGGATCACCATGCATGCACGGACATGAATCCCACATGATGATAAGCTTATATATTTTATGTTGACGGAAAATGCTTAGGTTAAAACATTTGTGATATATAGACAGCTGATCCCAAAATGAATTCTCTAAATATTGTTGCGTAATCAGCCATTTCATGCCACGCTTTCTAGCTACTAGCTAGAGTCGTCTTTCCATTTATATACAAGTCTAAAAACACTTTAAAAACAGAGATTCTTGATTTGTGTAATTTGAAGGCCATTAATTAATGAAGGTCATGATCATCATGGAGAAAGGAAATTACGTACGGCCAGTAATGGTAACGTATTTCTCTTCCAACCTTTGACATGAATTACCTTTCAGCCTCTTGCAAGATTCGTCACTCCAGAACTATAGATCAATACGTTACACCAATGGTACTACGTACTAGCTAGTACTTTTAGGTTATGTTTGGATATTGAAGTGAGTTGAGTTGAGTTGAGATGATAAAATATTGTTAGAATATTATTTTTTAATATTATTATTATTTTGAAATTTGAAAAAGTTGAATTATTTATTATATTTTATATTGAAATTTAAAAAAATTGTAATGATAAGTTGAAATGAGTTGAGAGTAGTTAACTAACCAAATGAAGCTTAATCTCTTCCAAGGCTCAAGCTTTCACACAACCATGCATGGAAGAATTTCAAAAAATAAGTGGCAATAAATATATATATATATATATATATATTAATTGAGTTTTGATCAGGGCTTCTCCAAAAAAAACTAATCCATGGAAGAATAATCACTGATTAATTCTCGTTTATTTTTAGAGATGAGATGAGATAAGTTAAGATTAAAATTAAAAAATTGAATTAAATATTATTAAAATATATTTTTTAATATTATTTTTATTTTGAAATTTGAAAAAATTGAATTGTTTATTTTATTTTATATAAAAATTTAAAAAAATTATAATAATGAGATGATAAAATTTTCAAAATTTTAAGTTTTAATCTTGAAAACAATCAAACTTTTCGATATTAGTATAGTTATTAAAAGAATAATTTGTGGTTCTTCTTCCTCGATATTCTTGCCTTTGAAACTTTTCCATTACATAGTTATATATATATATATATATATATATATATATATAATATTACATGACATGATCACTGGTACTCACAATGTTGAAATCATGAGATACCTCAATATCCCGGCCCGGGGATAAAATATTGATCGTCCCCAAACATAAATTGTGAGTTAAACATCCCATGCAGTGGGCGAAGCATGCAGGCTAATTAGCACGTTATCAAACTCGCCACCATATGTTCCAACATCATTTGACGGAAAACCATGGATGCGAGTTTCCTGCAAGTTTGAATTATGAGAAGATGCAGCATCTCTGAAAAGGGGTCGGCCTTCAGCCGAATTTGCAGTACTGTTTCCGCCATGAAAATGATCTAGGGAAAGCCACTCTGCGAACAACAGCTTTGGCAAGAAGCTGCTATGGTTTGCCTCCCTAGGGAAGTCAGAAGGCTGTGGAATGGAGTCATCATGATGATCATGAGTGGTATATGTTAATGGTACTGATTTTTCTATGTGTCCATCGTAAATTGAAACTCCGATTCTGGGCCTTTTGGGTGAGGATGGAGAATCCGTAATATGATTTGAGCTTGAAATAATTGTATGCTGGGTTTTAATGTACTGAGGTTTCATTTGATCTTGATCAGCTTCGGCCGCTTTTTTCTTCTGATAAGAATGCCGGTAGTTCTTTATCTCGTTATCTGTTCTTCCAGGCAAATGCTGCGCTATCTGCGACCATCTGCTCATTGAAAAACGGTATTAGCTAGTATTGCCTCATGCATTATGTTGATCATACACACACACACACGTACACACATATATATGATATGGGGTTGATTATGGAGTAATTTAAATGCATGTACGTGGTGATCTTTATTATTATTATTATTATTATTTTTAATAAATTATATATAGATGAAAGATCAAGACAATAAAATTATATAGGAAAGAAATGGAAGAGTCTATAATATATAAGACCTTGAAAACTCCAAATTGAATTGGATAAATTTATTGACATCACCTTCTAAATTACTTTTGAATACTTAAATTACCAAATTCATTGATATTCAATAACAAAATTTAAGAAAAATTATAAAAGAATACAATTGATTAAATAAATGCTAATTATTTGGCTTAATAAAAACATGTATAATAAATTATATATAGGTAGAAGGCACATTTTAACCTAGAAATTAGCTGTACAATAATTTAATTTATTCATAGATTAAACCTAATTAATCATAAATTAAAGCTGTGAAATTAGGATCAATAATATTGCATATATGCTAATATGCATCCTAATTTCTTGCTTACTAGCTTGTTACCCAACGCGCTCGATGAAGTGTCAGGATTGTCTCCTCCTCCTCCTCCTTGCAAAACATCCCTCGCTTTAATCCTGGCCTTAAGTAATTAATCCACCTTAGTCTGCAGGTCTTTCCTTTCCTCTGCAAGCCTGCAAGCATATATACATACATACATACATACATACATATATATATATCAATATTATTTTGTACGGATCATGAGGAATAGTCGAGTAGTACTGATCATGAGGATCGATAGTATCCAGCATTTTAGTCATCAATTCATGCTTGCGAAACTTAGTATATATTTCATGCTGCACACGAATTAATTACAGTAACTGTGGACTTTGGATTTTTTCCATGTTTTGATTATATTAATTAGCGATTGCGCGTCGAAACGAAACGAGGTAAATGGTTAAATATTATATAGGTCAGATAATAATGATCTTGAAATAATTGGGTTCTTCTCCTTCTTCTTTTTTTGATGAATCATATTAGATTATATATATATCAACGTCGATGATCAAATATTAATTTATTAGCAACTCACCAGCGTTAATGGGGACTGAGTTCCAGCAGCCATGACCATGTATGAGAACATAGTTTCGGAGCCTTTGATCTTCTTCTGGTGACCATAATTCCTTCCTGTGTTTCGGCTGCTTTGCCATTTCTGATGATTTGCACCGCATTGTACCTTATATTAAAATAGATTGGGCTTAACTACAACAGCTTTCCGACCCTCTGCATGTTTTATGTTCTGTCTTGTGTCTCTGTGAGAGAGAGAGAGAGAGAGAGAGAGAGAGAGAGAGAGAGACCCCAAAAACTAAAGACTTTGGTATTTGAAGCACTAATTAGCAAGAGAATCTTGTGGAATTACATAAAAATAAAATCTTAAATTGGAGTATATATTCATATAATCTGGTAGATATATTTTACTATAAAAATAACTTTATAATCTGATATATCACATTAAAATATTACGTCATTTTGTGAATTTATTTTTATATAACCTTTTTTAGACTAATATATTTCTCTTAAAATAATGATTAAATCGGAGTCTGCACCTTCGGAAAATAAGTGGAATTAATCGATCATATATTTGTTTAGAAAAATTATATGCATCAGCTATTATTTACTACCCGCCCTACACCTCACACATTATGAAAAAAAAATTATAAATGTGGGGTGTGAAAGTAAATAGTGGTTGATGCATAGAATTCCTCATTTATTTAAAAGAGTATTTAGTTTTTAACGTATTCTTTTAAAAGAAATGATTTGTACAAACTTCAAATAGACAAGTCACATATAAGCCTTTGTAAGAAAGTAGACTCCACCTCAAAAAAAATATAAAAATATATTTTTTATTAGTGTGACTTTTTTTTTTACAAACAATCTGTATGTAATTTGTCTATTTGAAATTTATACCTAACATGACTCCCCCGGACCATGTATCTTGCATGTACAGATGACATCACAATATCATATAGATAGCAAGACATTTTCTATATCTAATTTTACTACTAATAAGTTGGTATGCAAATATACAACATGTCTCGTTTGTTTATGTAATTCAGATGAGATGAGATATTTTATTGAAAGTTGAATAAAATATTTTTTAATATTATTTTTTAATATTATTTTTATTTTAAGATTTAAAAAATTAAATTATTTATTATATTTTATATAAAAATTTAAAAAAATTATAAAAATTATACTATATAAAATAATTTAATTTTATGTAACTAAATCCAGATTTGACAGTACAAAAGTACAATTGCAATATAATATCCACTACAAGAAAAATGGACTTTTGTGGCCGTTTAATTACGGCGAAAATGTTATTTGTGACCAAAACAGACTCATTTTGACTGTAAATAGTCATTTCGCTGGAATTAAATGACCACAAATAAACAGTTTTCTTGTAGTGATCCTTAACAGCAGGTCGAGGACCCATGCACGTAATTAATTCAAATCATTTCCTCATAAGTTGATATTGATACTGAGAAGTACTTTAATTATAATATATATATATATATAAAATAAATATAATATATTAAATTATAAAATTATAAAATTATAAAATTATAAAATAAATCAAAATGTTATAGTATAAATAAAATGGACCTGCGATACCAGCCAATCTAAAGAATCTGCCAATCCTATCTTGTATTCATCTAGCTGTACGTTGGCCCGAGATAAAGACATAAAAAACCTAGCTGTGGTCAGAATGAACCCTTCTGAGCTTTGTAGAGCCACTTTTCTGGCAAAAGAAAAAGGGAGAAGGAAAAAGGAAAAAATGAAAATATATGATTTCTAATTTCGTTGTTGGAAAATAGAAACCCATAAAAAAGTGGAACATATACACATGGAAAAGCTTGTTCATGATCAATAGCGCGTACCTGCTGTTGACTGGAAGCAAATAACTTTTATGATCAATGGCCTTAATTGATCAGATTATGGTATTTAATTAGGTTGAGACTTTTGTTATCAAGACAAGATTTGTGTCATTCTAATACCTATTTTAGATCAAGTAGATAATTATTTTTAGAGAAATGATAATTACAGTTGTGATAGTGTAAATATTATATAATTATTTTAAAAAAATAAATAAATACGAGATTTATATAAAAAAAATTAATTTTTTTAATAATAAATCTTACTATTTTTTAAAATAAATACATAGTAATTACACATTTTATTACTGTACTTAGCATTATTTTTTTTTCTTTTTTTTTTAATGAAGGTTAATGAACTTTCTAATTTTCTTGGAAACCCAAAAAAAGATAGCCGGACAAATTAATTGTCTAAATTGGATAATTTAATTTTAGAGATAGATAAAAAAACATCATGTGAATTTTATAATATTTATTATTATTGCGTGAAATTTTTGTACAATCTGGCGTCATTTTATTGGCAAAATTATTCCAACCACCGACGAGCCAACACATCAGCTGATTCCTATTCTATTGGCAAAGAGAAATAATTCTGCAACCGTGAGTATATAAATATTACATAATTATTTTAAAAAATAAATAAATATAAGTTTAATATGAAAAAAATTAATTTTTAAATAATAAATTTTATTTTTTATTTTTTAAAATGACTGTATAATAATTACGCATTTTACGATTGTATGTAACATTACTCATTCGTAAAATTATTCCAACCATTCAAAACTCGATACATTTTTTTTTAATTCAACGAATTCGCTTGCATGATAAGACATGGGATATTCACGTAGACAGGTTTGGAAGGTGAGATAATAATTTTATATTTTGTTTGTTGAGATTTAAAAAAATTAAATTTCTTATTATATTTTATATAGAGATTTGAAAAATATCTAATGATAAGATGCATCATATGAGAATTTTGTATCTCATCATACTCTCAAACTTGCCAGCTATGTCAAGTTACCAACATCATTTTTTTTTCTTTTTCTTTTTAAATAAAAAAGAAAAAAGATTCTCCTTTGTTCTGATTGTGACCAACAATTTTATGAGATGAATGGAGATTACAATCAATTTCATCCAATGCGGGGGAATCAGTGAATGTGGTTCCCAAGTTCATGATTAAAGTATAGCTAATAATGGAATGACTAGTTAATACGATGTTTTACACACACACACGTTTGCTCCGTATTATTATAAAATAAATTATTTTAAAATATAAACATTCAGGATAGAAAAATATTTTAATGATAAGGTCTACAAAGATAATATAATTCATTATAATTAGAAACTACTAATTCAAACATCAATAATTTAGTGTAGAAAATGAAAATTTAATAATAAGATCTACGAAGATAATATAACTCATTCCAGTTAGAAACTACTAATTCAAACAGCAATAAGTTTAACCAACCTATGAGTCAAATCCAGAACCTTCAATCTCATGAAGTATTGATTGAGCTGAATCTTTGCATATTTTATATATCCAGAACTAATATATTTCAATTATTTCATGACATTATTATCGATTTTAGATAAAAAAAAACATGGTTAAGATGCATAAATTCGAATTGTGAGTTAAATTGATTAATAATATAATTTATGCTTAATTTTATAACTTGTGATTTAATTAGACGATATTTCTTCATATACACAACACATCTTTGATATTCTATTCTTCATTTTTATTTTTATTTTTATTTTTCTGGTTTCTATTTTTTTTAGGCCAATAAATGCACAACATTAGCAGACCAAAAATGAAAAAGCAACCTCATTACAAACAAATAAGGACTCCTACAATCCCATTGTGCATGTTTTACCCATTCAGCATTTCTAGATGCCTATCAATAAAATATTATGCGGTATAATTCAAGAGAGGCTCAAATAAATGAAGCATATGAGTTGCAAAATATAAAAGTAGAGAGAAATACTTTAGCCACAAAATGATTACACAAAAAATAATCTCACAAACTGGTGTAATTTGATGTGTTTATCAAATTGTAAAGTTATTTTTATTATAAAACAGATCTGACGGATCACATGAAGCCACGTCAATTTATAAGATTATTTTTGTACAATCCCTTTGCACCTGTAGCACTCCTTGTAAATAAAAGGAAGAGTGGGCTGGCAAAAAAAAAAAAAAAAGAAGGCAGCAACTTTACTCGAAAAAACCAGAGTTTTGTGCAGGGGCATTGATGGAAAACAAAAGTGTCAAACATAAAATAATGTTTATTCCTGTTCATATATCTATAGCCTCTTTTAAGTATAAGGATAGATATATATATATATATATATATATATATATATCTTGTATGCATTTTAAAGTTCTTCGACAAAGTATTCATATACGAAGAAATTTCTATAAAAACAAAGTGAAATGTCAACACTAAATGGAGTAAAGGGGAGACCGGAAGTGCTGTAATGTGAAGCTGTCGTGTGCCTTTTCATGGTATTTCAGGAGCATCAAGACATTCTATAATAAAGAAAAATGATAGTTGCAGTCGTGAGTATAAAAGTACCGTGCAATCACTTTGAAAAAAGTGAATAAATACAAAATTTATATAAAAAAAAAATTAATTTTTTAATAATAAACTCTATTTTTTTTAAAACGACTGCATGACACTTACGCACTCCATAATTACACGTAGCATTACTCATCCACATCTGTGCTTTATGGAATCCAAGTTCAGTGGACTAAAATATTTGTCTACGAATATGAGAATCACCCAACTAGAGCAGAAATTTAATGCCTAATTGTGGTTTGGTGCTGAAGAAAATGCCTTAGGAGGAGCTTAAGTAAGCTGGACCTGAGTATCTTGAATGCATGTATCATTTACTTGCAGCAGTAGAGTAGTTGAGAGTAGAAATCATCTGTTACTATGAATGAAGCTTTTCAGAAAGAGTCTAGGTGAGAAGAATCTTGGATGTTGTTTAGTCAAAAGGCAGATAGAGATAAGTACTTGGGCTCTGGATTTGCAGTGGGCTATTTTCAACTTCAGAATGGAGGAATCTTCCTTAGCTTTGGTCATGTTCACTAACTTTTGCTAGAAGGCACAAGGAATCATGGTGGAACTCCTAACCCACCAAGACCTAGCCTCTGAAAGATCCTTAAACTGAGAGACTTCAACTGAGCTTGCAAGGTATAACACATACGTTCATCAAAACTACAACTACATTAATGACCATTCACCTTAGACTTTTAGTAGAGTAGCCACCCGAGGATCCATTGAATTCCCTAGTGGGGCTAGGGTCTAAACTATGGTTTAAACCCGGCTTGAGGAAGAGCCTGCGGCTTTCCATCGTCTAGGCCCCTAGGGATGCCACCTCCGGTTACCCCCTTCTACCCTTTTTTGACCATTAAAAATGAAGACTAACCAAGAGGCTAATATCCTAAGGAAGCAAGCAGGATTAGTAAGAAATTACAAGGATGATAATATATCCAAAATGAGACCATGTAGTTGGTTGCTTCACATACTTCAACGAAATAAATAGAAACTGCCTGATACATGCTACACACATCTCACCTTCTGTACCCTAATTTCCCCCACAATATTACAACGAAGCAAAGATTACATTTAACCCATTGTATCCCTGCTAAAATTTCACTGGACTCTTCACTCTCAGAAGGAAATATCTCTCTTCCACTAAAGTAGATATGACTCCGACAAATCACACAACAAACACCTGGTTTGAACAAGAATCCCAGGATGAGGTAATACACATCACTAGATATTTGAAAGGACCGAATACAGGCAGAGAGACCATTTCAAAAGATAGGTTTGCATTATCAGCCTAAGTGGAGAAGAACCATCTAACCAACTTAAAATTCAGTCATGAAGTAATGTCCAGGTCTGAGCTCTAGCAGTCCACGTGATTAAATCAAGGTACGAACTTCAGAAACTATAAGCAGAGCTATAAGAACGTGAGTTTTAGAAATCCATGCTTCATTCATTTAGTGATCATGTTGAACTGGAATCTGGAGAGTTGCTGAGGAATGGTGGATATAACTGGTCCATATCTCTGCAAGCATGTACGTGAAATGCATTACAAGATTGATAACTCGTACGAAACCAACATTTAGGACGATAATTTCAACCCCAACAAGTGACAACAAAATGAGAGAATGAAGGGGCCATGTTTGCCACTTTGAAGACTACAAGACTAAGAGTGGAGCATAGATGGGGGAGCTTATGGACAAAAAATATCAAAACTTCATAGCCACTGGCATGGGCTGCCAAAATTTTGATGCCAAACCACATAGTTATCCCCTCATGATTCTCCAAAATAGCCACACGAGTCCACTTGACTATAATCCTTTTCACCTAAAAGGCAGTTGCCTTTCGAAAGGTACAGATTGTGGCATACGTGGTGTGTTGACCTTAAAGCGTTTATAATGAATAATAGCGACTGTCAAATTAAGTAGCAGATGAGAAAAATGCCATAGGATTCCCATACCTGAACGTTATCATAGAGCTCAAACAGTGGAACGGCAAGAAGTTTTAAATTTTTTGGGACTGCAAAGTACTCCCTCTCAGACAAGTGAACAAGGTAAAGCTTCTTACACTCCTGCATTACCAATATGGCAAAGAAATAAAAAAGCACAGTAAAAATATGACCAGAAATCGGTCCGTTGGAGTAGGAGGCCGATCCTGCATACACCAACGAAGCCAAAAAGCAAAGCCTAACTAATGTGAGGAGGAGGATCACGAACACCAATAGCATTCAGTATTTTGCCCTTCAACTACATTTTACCTTAGGTTTTGTTATGTGAGGTGGGCAATATGGATACATTATGGTTTCAAAGTTTGGCCGCCACCAGACAGCCACACACTCACCTATCTGCAAAAAGATGCCAAGGAGCAACAATAAGCAATTACAAACATAGATCATGCTGTGTCTGTTCCGGCTTACATAAAGGTTCAGAAATATGGCCTTCAACTATTCTACCCAATACCCAGATTTCAAGCAGAACTGGCTTCCTAGTAAAATAGAAGTATGTCAGCTATTTAAAACCAGAAAGCAAAGCATAATTAATGCAAGCCCATCATGAAGCACCAGGCAAAGGCTAGCCATCACAGTCCCAGATAAATAACAATTTTGTGTATGTATAATCTTTTTGCAACCAACTCTCTTTCAAGTGATAATAGTCACATGTTTCCCAATGCCCATATCAGTTTCCAGTATCTGCTTTGATCCTATAATTAGAGGAACGGCAGAACAGGTAATAATACCTGCCAGTCTGGCACAAGAGCAGGTACTGTAGCACCAAGCTTGCTGGTCAGCTTTCTTTTCAAGCCCTCAATTTCTGCCACAGAAAAAAAATGAAAGAACAAAAAAGGCCGACACTATGAAAAATGAGGCAAATGGTGGGGGGAAGAAGAGAGGGAAACAAAGACCCTATGACAATTATGAGAATAACAAAGGAAATATCATACCATTCTCCCCAGGCTTCAAACGCCCACCAGGAAGTTTACAGAAAGTGTTCCCAATTTGAAGAAGAAGTATGTGAGGATGATTATGTTCCTGTACCTGTCATATCAATCAAGCCATGGATTGAGACTGAGCCAAGAGAATTTTTTTCAATACGTAATAAATCTTCACTAGTAAGCACAAGATTGAGCCAAGATAAAGTAAGCAAATGTTATTCAATAAAGTTTCATACTTACAAAAAAAAAATTAATAAAGTAAGCAAATATCTGGACATGTAGAACAAAGAAGCATATGCCCAATTCTTGTCCACCCAAGGAATGCCATGTACAAGAAAGAAGTAGGCTACTAGCATGTTAAGCATGAGAGAAAGAAATAAAACAAAAATATGATATAACTTTATAAAAAAGGATAGTTTCTGATCATGAGTAAAATACGTGACTCTTATTACTGTTGGAATATACAGAATCACATTTTCTGTGAAAAAAACTTTGCAGGTAAAAAAATTGCCTTCAAAGAAAGCTACTTGTGGGTGAAATCCGAATGCCTCTTTTATCAAAGTAGAAAGCATCCAACTGAAAAGTCATCTATAAAAGGTGGCCATAGTTATTAATTTGTTCATGCTTGTCATCTACAGCTATATCTCAGTTGTGGTGAAGCACATGTGATAATAACACAATGGTTCAAAGGAAAAGCATGCAAGTCTACAGAGGATGTAAGATTGACTTGTAATGAGGTCCTACTAACTTCAAGATAGTATTTCCACTATTTGGTGACGATTAAACATGAAGCTTTGAAACCAGAAATGTGGGTCTTAGGAATATGGATTGGCTTGACCCGAAGCTGCTGGACAATATATTTTAAACAGCCATGGTTTAAAATAATCGAGGAACTATAAGCCCAGCATCAGTTTCATTTTCAACAACTATGGTTTTCGAGTCAAATGCAAGAGAGAGGAGAGAAAGCGGCAAGTATTAATACATGAACAAGTAAACCTTTATTATATGCACAAAAAACTGCAGAAATTTATGCTATGCCTTCTCCTTTGGATAAAAGAGGGACGATGCCACCTTTTTGGTGGGTATGCCTTCTTTTACTCATGAACATTCACTCTGAAATGAAAGTTTCAGAAGAGAAAAGAAAACATACAATCAGCCTAAGGTGCCTAAAGCGAAGATAACGATGAAATCAAAATCATTAATTACATTCTCCAAGAAAGAAGTTTTATATTTCATCAAATACATTAATTGGTCCACAAAAGCGGCTCCAGATAGAACAGGATATGCAGTTCCTCAATTTCTCCTGAGCACGCAAAAACGACGATGAAAACAAAATCACAAAGTTGAGTTCCCACAGCATCATAACACATAGCAGCTAAATCAAATGAACCTACCAGTAAAATCCCTTCCACGCTGGTCCTCATTCCTTCTTTCATATAGCTGCAATCAAGAATCATGGACAGGAATCACATCTACCCACCTCCACTCTGGTAGTTAAGTGACATTTTTCACAAACGCAATGATTCAAAATCAAAACTTATTCATTAATTTCCCTCGTTCCATGATTTAGAACTTCTACTTCAATTGTTGGACCAGCTGCTTCGACAAATTTCAGCGTTGTCCCGTTTTTTAAAATTTCATGAATGCATTCTGAAAAGTAGAAACACGTTTTTTCTTCCCTTTTTTTTTCATTCTACATTTCACAATTCGTTACGTTCCCAAGAAAAATAAAAATAAAAAAAGGGTTAGGTTTCGGATTCGAGCTCCTTCGTCAAACCAATTCCAACGCAACTAAACGGATTCCAAGTAAAGAAATTTTTTTTAAGAAACCATAAAGAAATAAGAATCTGAAAGAGTAAAGAAAATATTTTTCTAGTTTGTTTTTTCGTTCAGTTCATTTTCTTCCAGCTTCTTCGGAACCAAACATGGGTAGCTGAGGTTTTTATAGGGTTTGACGAAACAGAGAGAGATCGAAGAAATTACTTGACTTTCATGCGAGCGAGGCGATCGGCGACGGAAGTGTCCTTCTCCATCTTGGGCTCTTTGGTCCCAAAAGTGTAGCTTGCCAGTGGATACGTATTCACCAACGATGATGTCACCATCTCTACCTGTCAGTCTCTCTGCAAACAAATCTTTCAAGTCTCACTCTCAAATGATCGGCGAGAGTAGGATCTGGGCCTGCACGAGACAGTGAGAGATACAGAGGTAGAGAAAGGAAAAGCAGAAGGGAGACGAAGGATTGATCTCACGTCAACATAATAAAATAATACTGAAATATAATTATAGAAAAACGCTTCGTGCAGTCGCCTTGGGGAAGCGCCGCGCAAGCGGCTGCTGATGTGGCAAAAAAATGAAACGCCCCGTTTTGATTTGAAAACGCTTTCGTAAATGCTCGTGTTTCAGACAACACGTTTCCCTCCCTCTCTCTATTATCGTTCTTCTCGACTCTCTTCTCCTCACGAGCGTCTTCTCGACTTCCCTCCCTCTCTGCTCCTCACGAGAGGAAAGCGTCCCCTCGAAGCCACGACTTCCCTCCAAAAGCCAGCCGCTTACGGCCTCCCTTAGTTTCGAGATTGATGCCGAAGACGCTGCTCGAAGCCTTCGATTCCTCCTTTCCTCATCCACTTCTCTTACCGAAAAACCCTAACTTTCCTAACTTTCATTCCCCTTCATCCCGAAAAACCCTAACTTTCCTTCTCCTTCATCCCGAAAAACCCTAATTTTCCAAGCCCCTTTCGAATCTCCGGTACGCAGCTCCACTTCTGGCACGCAGTTTCATTTCCGATGTCTACTACAACAATTTAAATGGGTATATTTTCTATTAATTTTCTGTTAGGATTTTTTTATATACGAAATGTGTGATTTTTTTTTTTTATGTACAAACTGTTAGGGTTTTTTAGGTTCTTTCTGTTGATTCAAATCACGACCACTCTAATAATGTTTTGAATCCCTGCTCAGTAGCATTCTGGTGCTACAGTTTTGTTTCTGATTCATTGATGACAAACTAAGGGCATTCTTGGAGTTGGGCCCCATGTCTTCATGCACCTAAGCATCATTTGAGTGTAACAATTAGAAACAATATTCGTCTAATAGTCAAGGAATTAGTAGCTTTACAGATTCATGTTTGTGTTCATTGTGGTAGAATTGTAAATGTATAGTAGATCGATTAGCCTGTCTACCAGTGCTACATATCTGTTATTGGGCGTTGGCCTTAGCCCTTTTCTAACATTTGCAACTATGTTTTAAATTGGACCATCTCAGTTACTGATCAAAGCATTGATCAGAAGAAGGAATCCATTTAATTCCAGTTACATGCAAGCATATTCACTAATACCTTCACTAGTAATTCCAGAAGTAGTACTAGTATCTACACGCAAGCATCTTCACTAGTACCTTCACTAGTAATGATAGAATTTGCAATAATATATCACAAAAAAAAAAAACACTGCTCCTCTACCAGTAAAAAGTTTAAGTTATCAAGGAAGCTAGGATTATAGTTAGTTAAGATTGAAGTTAAATACCTAAGCTATTCATTTTGTAAAAGATTTGAGCCAAAATATCTGAATACATATATGATTTCTAAGATATTTAGGAAAATGAATATGATCAATCATTTTGGGGTGCTTAGGGCAACCGGGGTCAATATTATCAACTCCATCTCATTCAATTCATTAAAACCACTTCCCACCTATTTAGTTCCTACCAAGGAAAAAAACTCCCTCTCATCTCTCCCGATTCATTAACCATAAGAATAGGCAAGAGCCCAAGTATATGGGACATATACAAGAGCTATCATATCGAGAAGTAACTGTCCAAAACAAGAAAAATATATCATCTCAAATTTTCTGAAACAAGAAACAACACACTTCACCAAGCGACTGACCAATACAACACAAAACTGAAACAAGCAAGAGCTCATTGAAAATACGCTGGACACAACAGGTGTCTGTATGCAAACAGCAAATCAAATACTACTTTTGGTCATTTATAGGCATGGAAAGCATAGTATAGAAATGCTTTCAACACCCAGAGACATTAGAACTTATAAAAATCATGATAATTACCCCCGATTGTTGTACATGCAACGTTGATACTATTGATTATTGCTATGAGTAATCTCCTTTGGAATACTTATTATTGATACCTTACATTGATTATTGCTACAAGTACGCACAACTTTACGCACAACATTATACTTATTGAGTGGCAGCCACATTTCATCAGTTTTATCCTCTTTTATTTTTTATTTTTTTATTTTTAATTCCAATAAATAAATAACTGAGCTGTTTTTGCAAATTTTTTGTTGTAGTTGCAGCTTCTAACAAAGTTCTTTATTGAATTTTATGCCCATAGTAATCTAATTCTAACAAGGAAGATACTCGCCCCTATCTGGTCCAGGTGGAAGGCAAGTACATACCATTTTGGTTTCCTTATATATTATGCATTATTTTATCTTGTCTGTTCTTTGCTTTTGTTTTACTTTTCAACTCGCCTGATTCTGGTTGATGTTAGAATGTCCTCATCATCACTGTCTTCTTCACCGTCAGTGAAACCATCGTGCTTCTGTAATATTGAAACTACATTGAGATATTCAAATACTAAAAAAAATCCAGGACGACCCTTCTTAGGGTGTCCAAAGTACAACACGAAGGTAAATACTACTCTTTCTGCAATGTAAGTTGTAGTAATATGTTGATTAATATTACGTACCTAACAATATTTTATATTAGGGATTACCATATTGCAAATATTTTAAGTGGGCTGATAGTAATCAACACATCGACTCGGAACTTGAAGAAAAAGAAATTCAACTCTTAAAGAAAGAGGAAGAGCTCCATAAGAGACTCATCGATGTCGAAAGGAGGGAGATTGAAGTCCAGAAAATAGTAGATGAGATCGAGAAGAGAGAGATGTTGCTA
Organism: Juglans regia; assembly: GCF_001411555.2. NCBI lineage: Eukaryota > Viridiplantae > Streptophyta > Magnoliopsida > Fagales > Juglandaceae > Juglans > Juglans regia. Next base: position 6,345,997 of record NC_049910.1, on the reverse strand, counting down.
GCCAGCTGGAATGACGAGGTTCGGAAAAAGGAGTCGGTCCTTGTTGAGAGAGAAGCTCTCCTAAGGCGTTCACGAATGCTACCCCGACTGTATTGGAGTTTTGTGATAGTTGTTTGTTGTTACTTGTTGAATTCGTAGTGGTTTATGTTACAATAGTCTGAATTTGTAGTGTAAGTGTTGTAAATAGCTTAGAGAACAGCAGTTTAAGTGTTATAAAAGAGCTTTTGGAAGGTGATTTGTATATTATTACCATCACCTTGCAAGATGGTTGTCTCAATGTACACTTATATTGCATATTTGGAGAAGTCAGAAATATCATGATTATTGGTTTACATGTCTAAATATTTTATTGGTCATTAATCTGGACTTTCTCTTCTCTGTTCAGCCATAAGGACTTGGTCTGAAAAACTTGCACTTCTTCTAGGTACTTTTTCATAAACTTGTGAGTATAAACTTGGAGAAGCAGCTACTTTTTCTTGTGCAAAATAAACGTGTAAAGAGGCGGATATATAGCATACAAGTTTCTGCTGCATACGCAGGTAGTGATATCCCAGTGGACAATTATGAGTCATTATGTAACAAGTGACAATTATATGGACTTGCGTATGGTACATCTTCACTTCTTCTAGGTACTTTGTCATTCCACTATGTCGTTATTTGTTCTTATTAGAATGATGCACAGTTGGACGCCACATGATGTTACATTCACCATGAATATCATATAGTTTTATCAAGGGCTTGAGCGTTACATTTATGTTTCTAAAATTGGAGATAAACACAGGTTCCTTCATCGGATAGGTATGCTACTAACCAATAATCCAGCAGTAGATAACTCCAAACAGCCACCAGCATACATTCAAAATATTCAGTATATACTACTATTGTGATAAAATGAAAGGAAATAGAAGAAGATTAACAGATGGCTTATACAAATGAAGCAAGTCCCTGCATGACAAAGACCGCAGGTGGAACGAATGGAGGATCACTCCTACGCAACACATGAAAGCAGTCTTTCTGTGACAGCAAATGGTATAGAAATCAATAATAAGGTTAATGGAAACAAAATGCCATCAGCATTAGACAAGTACAGCGCCAGAGTGAAAACTTAGACGGCTGATTATATATCAAATACTACAGGCTATATATGGTATGTCTCAATCCTTTGCTAAGAACCAGGAGCAATTGGACAATCCTGCTGCATACATCCCTCTCTGCCTCCATTGAGAATATAAAGAAATGCGATACCTGAGAACCATAAAAGACAATTAGAAACTATGAGTACAAACCCAAACCAAGCAATGAATCAGAAGCTGAGCTGTCACTTCCCTAAATTTCTTTCAAAACTCCCAACTACAAGATGGGCAGGTTAATACACACACACACACACACACACACACACACATATATATATATATATATATATATATATATATTACTTTCGTGCACTCTTTGGTTTTGTGCACTCTTTGGTGCTTTGGTTTTCTGCTTTTGTAATTAATGGAGCTTATGTTCATGATTTTCTGTCATCGCTTTCTGTTTCTTAGAATGTATTTAGGTGTTTTGTTTTGTATACTTCCTGTGTACACGAGCTTCGCCTATACATGCATTTCTAATAAAATTACTTCTTACTTAAAAAAAAAATACATATATATACACATATTTAGACATATATGTACAGGCATAAAATTATTGATGCTATGGTGAGCACTGAGGACCTTATCTTCTCATACAAAGCTCCGTGTTATTCATATCCAAAAGTTATGACAAAGTATTAACCAGACAACATGTGTACCCAATTATCAAACCTTCTTTCAATCACATATCAGACATATGGCTTAATGTTACATCTGATACCATTTATAGCCTAAACTAAAAAAATGTCGAAATGCTAATGAAATGGTCATGACTAGGGAAATGTTACTAAATGATAACGGGTCCATATGGTATGTTAGAAGCTGCATATACCTTGAGCAGGAATTAAAATATGCGAGTTTGTTCCAGCTGCATTTTACAAACAAATAAAGTTTCAACAAATACCTTTAGCAGGAATTAAAACTCACTCCACTCAAATCATTTCGGCAAAGGTTGTGATCCATCCACTCCAAGTTGCATCTGTAAATAATAAATAGCAAATATTAATGTGACATCAATACCGGTGATATTAAAAATATAAAATGGTTAGAAGTATTACACTTTCTTGACTCCCAACCATATTTTGGAATCCACTAATGTCAAAAGCTGAGCTGACTGGAATAGTCTAGTCATACATAGATACGAAAAAAAATATGTCAAATGTAAGTCTAACAATGAATGTTTGCACAGAAATTTTCCAAAGTAAGGCAGCAAGTTTGCAAGAAAATTATCTATACCTGCACGTTTCCTTCAGCATCAACTATCTCAGATGGGCCAAATAAATTCCGACTCGTGTTATGAGATGGCGTATCTTCACCATCTCGCTAATGGTCAAGTAACAAGTAAAAACTCTATATCAGCACAATATTTGCATAAATAAATCAACCCAAATAAACATGCATGTGGCAAATACTCTTGTTATTAACCCTGTCGAACCTCTTTACGTTTGGATCCCTTCACATTTACTTTCTTCGTCCTCGTTTTAACCTTCCGTATTTCTTGCTCCATTCTGGATGCTCTCCTCAGAGATGGGGGTCTGCCTTTTCCGCGCACAACTCGTGGACTGAGTACTTTCTGCGAACTACCAACTGTAGTTGTGTCCTTTGTCATTAAACCAACATTGGAATCCGTTTTGGTCATTGAAGGGGGTTCTTGCTTGCCATGATATAAATCAATCATTGCATATAACTTCTTACTTGCGTCTTCAGTATACTCTTTTGAAGTCGCTGCATGAGTAATCATCCGATAACAAATATTCAACAGACTTGAATATCTGTTAGTATCTTCCCGTTGATTTCCTGTGTCATAGGTACTCTGGATTAACGTGTATCTCCGTTTGATATCTTTCCTCCATCAATCTAAAATGTACCTATCTGGCAAGTACTTTATCCCGTTACATTTCAATATGGCCAAGACATGCCTACATAGTATCCCCTTCATTTGAAATAACCCACATGAACACTTAACGTCGCAATCTTCCTCATTAAAGTCCACATGATATGTAACATGTTTCGTGAACTCCTCAACAGAAATTTCATCTTCTACCAGGTAGGTCTTCTTGGATCCATCCCTTCTAAGTAGAGATGGATCCATATCGAGCACACCCATAACTTGCTGCTGAACTTCCCTGAATTTTGCATTTGTGTACAACTCTTGGAATCTCTTCTCGATTGGTGATCTAGATATGCATGGAATTGTAACGCTAAATGAGTGGAAGTCCAAACTGATTTCATTCTCGATTTTCTTTTTCACTGCATTGTCAAACTGGTCGACAAATTCCTTCAAGTTTGTCTTCGCATGAACATATCCGTCGAAGAAAGCATTCATGCTTTCGCTCCGTTGTGTTGTACTCATGCCAGCCCAAAAATACTCCTTCAGAAATACTGGTACCCAATGTGTGCGCTCGGCGTACAAACTTTGCAACCAGACATTCTCTTGCAAACTGTATGTGCTAATTAACTCTTCCCATCATTTCTCAAACTCTTCAATAGTTTGACTGTCATACACACATTTCATCAGTTGAGTTTTCAGGCCACTTTTGTAGGCACGATGAGAGCCAAGCTTCTCGGGGACTTTTTTAAGTATATGCCAGAGGCAAAATCTATGTCGGCTTTCTGGAAATACAATGGCTATGGCATTTTTCATTGCTCTGTCTTGGTCAGTAATAATAGCTGGTGGGGCTATACCATCCATACACTGCAGCCAAGTCTGAAATAACCATATAAAAGTCTCTGTGTCCTCACTAGAAATTAACCCTGCTCCCAAAAGAATCGACTGGCCATGATGGTTTACACCAACAAAGGGTGCAAAGGGCATCCCGTATCTGTTTGTCAAGTACGTGGTGTCAAATGTTATCACGTCACCAAAATCTTGATAAGCTGCTCTACTGCGTGGATCTGCCCAAAAGACATTCTTTAACCTACCATCATCATCTAAATCCATCAAGGCAAAGAATCCGGGGTTCTTGTACTACATCCTACAAAAATAGTCTCGAAGCGCTCCAGCACCACCTGCTCCAAGTCGTAGATGTCTTGCCTTATCGATGTAATTGCGACAATCTTTTTTCAAAAATGGCAGGTTCTCAAATCCTCCCGCACCCACAACAAGAGATCCAAAACTCTTGTTCATTCGAATGCCAGCTAGGTCGTTCGTATCTAATACCCTTTTTACAGTCTCACTAACTTCGCGGTTACTCCGGAAGAAACGAGATTTCTGTGGACTCAGCCCGTGATTGTGGGTATTATTAACTGTGGTCAACTGCATCTTTCCCCTAACTTTTAAGGCATTAATCCTTGCCTTACAGTCAGTCTTTCCTGTCGGTCGTGGTTTGGCGACATTCATTGTCCTATTCCTCGCTTTCCCCCCACGGGCACAACCAATAGTCACATATCTGACACTCCCTTCGTCATCCCTTTCACTCCTTTGAGTCATAGATCCAAACCCGCATTTCTTCGCATATAGTTTATAATAACTCATTAATTCCTCAACAGAATCAAACTCCATCCCCGCTTTTGGCTCCTCAATTATATCAGGCTCATCCATTCGGTCTAACGAAGGTGTCTCAGCAGTGCCATAACCACTTTCCCCTGACTCTGGCCTATCATCTTCACCTTGTTCATAAACCATAGAGGAGGAACATGGCGCTTCAGTTTCCCTACACCCGGGTGTATCCTCTTCGATTCTTTCGGTTGTTCCGGAGCTTGTAGCCATGGGAGGAGTCAGAGGTCTCATCCCATATTGAAATGGATAACCAGTATTCTGCTAAGAAAAATAGCAATTAAACTTCCAAAAAAAAGGAGAAAAAAAATTACAACAAGAAACAATGAAGTTGCATCACCATAACAATGTTGCTTGGACATTGGTATGCATTTGGATATGTGATAAAAGCCGGTGACCATGCAGGCCCTGGTCCGTAACCGTGCATGTAATTTGGAAAGTTTGGAGCAGTTGTTGGGATTTCCTAACATAACAATAATAATGATAATTAGCAAATACACGGTTGACAAAGTCTGAACAAATATTAAGATGCATATAACATACCGCAGTTGACGGATTTGAGCTACATGGTGTTGACAGAGATGGGTTTTCCTTCCCTTTTTCCATGCTCACATGCTGCATTAAAAAAATTGTACAACCTTTTTTATAGGAGGAAAAAAGTTCAAAGAATTCAACATCTTTGAAAAATAGCGGCTTCTTTCAACTTTTTGCAACAAGTCAAACATTTAATTTACTTCTAGAACTAATTATTTCATGCAGACAACCATAGTAGGAACAAGTTAATAATTATTGCATGCATATTCTGCTTCCATAACATGCATAAGTACAAATTTCTCTTCTTATTTTTTTTTTAAACCTATACTAACATTATTAGTATAGTGTTAGACTTATCTCTCAACTATCAAACTAAAAGAGTGGTTATGAGTGGTTTAAATGTTACGACTACAAGATTTAAATACATAATTTACCTAACCAGTTACCCACCTGCCACCCTTTGTTTATGGGGATGAAGAGGTGCCATTTGGTCCAAGGACCATTCATGTTAAAATCAAATGAATTCTGCCAGGTAGTGGATTTTCATGTAAATCACAAAAATTGATGCAAGGCTCAGATGATTATGATGGCGGTAAAAAACTAAAATCCCTTTTCCTTCGAAGCCTAACTGTGCTCTACATTCTTGTAATACCTTTCTGCACTAATCATTCTAAGATAACTACTTTCGAGTGTCTAGTATGCAGCTTAAACTATGTAGAATTTTGAGGATAAAAATTAGCATTTGATGCCTGAAACATGTCCGTGGTCGGGAGTTTTCATTCCCCTTGCATCAAGAACTCTCTGTTTCTTCATGGGAGTTATTCACTATGCAGATTTAATTTTCATGCTTAACAAAAGCAAGAAAAAAAGGATGGAATCCACTGATCCTAACAGTATCAAGCTTCGGAACAGAGCTTCAAAACAGAGCTTCAAAACAGAGCTTCAAAACAGAGGATATTCATCCATTACAATCAAAGCACAAACCAAAAAAGAGAGATTCTTACCACACGGTGAAGATGAAGAAGACGAAGACCAACACGGTAGAGTACTGTGAAGAGGAAGACGACGACCCACACCGTGAGACGATGATGCCGAAGACCCACACCGTGAGACGACAATGCCGAAGATTTTCGGTAGAAGAATATTTCGGAAGAAAATATTCAAATCGATGATGATTCCCAGTATATTTCCCACTTTCTTTCAACAAGCAAAGGAAAATATTGAAACTTTCTCCACACCCTCGTCTCAGAACATGAACTCAAATTCGAAAGAAACACATTCAGACAGCCGTAGCTTGGAGAAGAAGCTGCTGTTTTCATCTTCCCGCGTTGCCATTCTTCATTTTTTTTTTTAATTGACGTGGAAAAAAAAAATAATTTCTTTTGAGCCGACTGTGCGCCGTTTGCGCTACTCGACTGTACGTAGAAGAAGTGATAATTATATAATTTCCAAGGTTTTTCTATAATTTATTAAACGAGAATTCCACGTTTTAAAAAAAGAATAATGTTATAGAGAAGTTATTATAGCAGTGCATATTTTATATTTACTATATGACTGCTTCTAGTTGATTATTCTTAATATTCACTTAGAGAAATGTGTGGTCTAGATGATACCACATCATGTATACAAAATGGATGCTTTCAATAGTGACTTCTATCTATATTTATTCTTAAAAAAATGATAAATAATTTAAAAATGATGAAAATTTGATAATATATAGCCAAAAAAACTAATATATTTTAATCTCAGTACTGAAGATTGAATTAGGTATATTTTAATTGTACCCTTTTTACGAAATACATATAGGGAAAAGATAGTCTGCCGTCCCATTTGAACTGCTCCATTTGACCGCTTGTATTAATTTTTTTTTATTTAGTAATTAAGAAAGTGATTTTAAGTATATTGATGTATTTTTTTCTTATTTTTTAAGAATAGGGCGGCATAGTAGCCCCACTCAATACATATATCCCATTATTTGATGTAATTCTTGAAATCCGACCAATTTAAGTCCTTATTACAAATAACATAAATTCATGGATATAAATAAAAATATTTTGAAAGTCGCACTTTATCCCTCAAATTATCTATTTTTTTTAGGAAAAAGCTAGACGTAGACGATTTTGTGCACTACTTGCGCACGAAATTCATCTGGTTGCGATGGGTTAAATGAAATCGTGCGCACGAAGAAAATGATGAAGACGAAAAAATGGTATCTTCCCAGATGTTCGAAACGGTACGTACCAAATTGGGATCGTGAGCGTCTCCTCTTCTCTTCGTTGTGCTCTCTAAAATCGAATTGAAGCTTCTATTCTTCGTATCTTCTCTTCCATTCAAAATGGTGCATACCAAATTGGGATTGTAGCGTCTCCCTCTCCTCTTTGTTGTGCTCTCCGAAATTGAACTGAAGTTTCTCTTCTTTGCAGCTTCTCTTTTCTTCTGTAACCCTAACCCTAGCCGAACCAGTGAAAATAAAATTTTCTCCATTCCATCGTAGCCTTTGATACTATTACGATCCCACATTGACTAAGTATGAGATTGGTTGATGGTTTATAAGCTCTAGGAACCTTTCTCTTGTAAGCTAGTTTTTAAGGGTGAGTTCTACTTAGTAGGTTCATAACAAATGGTATCAGAGCCACCCCACATCTAAGTGGTTGCAATCATGCGACACGGGGAGTGATGCCAGCATGACAATGTTCGCCGAGTTAGGCAAAAACCCAGCACACAGCCAGTCCGTGTGAGCGCCGTGACTATCTTGGACATTGGCTGAGGAGCGTGGTGGTTGTTACAATTCCACATCAACTAAGTATGAGATTGATTGATAGTTTATAAGCCCCTAGGCAACCTTCCCTTGTAAGATAGTTTTCAAGGGTGAACTCTACCTAGTGGGATTATAATAGATACCATTTCATTCTCTCATCTTCTCCTCTCCAATCTCTTAACCCTAATCTAATCATAGGTAAAGCCCAAAGTGAATCTTCCGTAGATCGGTATCTCTCTCTCTCTCTCTGATTGGTAAAATTTAGACAATATTAAGCACAGTTACAAATTTTTATTCAAGATTGCATTGTGGATATGTTGTGTAAACACCATATTTGTTTTGGTTGTTTGGGCTATTTTCCTACACTGTCATGTTTGTTCTGTTTAGAGATTTGGTTGATTTGGTTGGCAGGGGCTGCAACTAGTAGACTCAGTTTGTTGTATCTAGTGGTGCTCAACACAATAATATCATTTCCCCTCATTTTTCTTTCCTCTGCCTTTAGCATAAACTCGTGCTTAATTACCCGTGGATAATCTGGTGTTTGGCAGCTAGTGTCTTTTACTATACTAATTAGTAAATTAAATATAAAGTTGCATATGATTTCCTTAACATACAAAGACCAAATTAAGGTTCGTTGGATTAGGAATTTAGGTCAGATTTATGAGTTGTTTTCACAAAGATAGGTATAAGATATATAGCCTTTATTAGGAAGAGATGAATCATGATGTTGTCATTCCAATCCACCTAAGCTTACCAAATATAATAATGATGATGATAATGTGAATATTGTTAATTGGTGACATGAATTGTCATGTGATGCACGGTTAAGTGCCCTTATATGTAATTCTTATCAACAATAGTATTCTTCGTTATATGCAATAATTCTTATTATTAACTACAATCTTCAACATGATACGATAATCATGTGATGTGTGTGAGATGAAAGGTTGCACTTGTGTCTGTAAAAGCTTGTAGAAGAAGTATTTATCATGTCAGGGGATTTGTGAGATCAATCTTCATTTATAGGGCATTTCATGACCACAAGTTAGTAACAAAAAACAATGATGAACTTTATATTTTGTGTTTATATTTCTATTTCGTGTCAGATTCACAAGTAGATTTTGTGTACTAATGTCCAGTACTATGTACATGTCCATTACGTGTATCTATTTTAATGAATTTACAAAGAAATATTCATCCAACATCTGAATTATTATATTATAAGAATGATAATAACAACCAAAACTTTGGGAAAAAATATATCTGAAATTAAGTAAATGATGAGATTCATTGTATAGCAATTTTTTTTTTAAAAAAAAAAAAAAAGCAACGAAAGGAAATACAATGAAAGTGTTGTCGATATGTGAAGTGAGAGATAATAATTTACAAAAGGGAATCTTTGCGATTAAAAAACAAAGAGCAGTGTGAAAACTCTCAAAGAGAAAAATCGATTATTTTTAAATACGCCTCATCAATAGAGCATCCCCATATTTATATTAATATACTATGAACTCTTTTTTTGATACATTAATATTCTATGAACTCTATCTCAGAAAAGTTGAAAATCATTTTAATATTTAAAAATAAAAAGTGACAAAATTGATCTGTAAACCATTGATTCTAGTTTATTAGGTGAGGAACATGCATTGCTCTACCTTTCTCTTTATTTGTTTATAAATGTATGTCTTAAAGTATGCATGCAACCCACCATATTTTGAATAATACATATTGATAACACAATTGGCATTTAATTGACACATTTGTTGATGGGTTGTTAAATCAATTTCTCTTGCCTAACTGCCGATTTCAGTTGTTGTAATTTCTTGTGACAAAATGTCATCGTCAGTTACTTCATCTTCTCTTGTTATTCGTACTTCGAGGAACAACCCAATGTGCACTTGTGGGAAGCCTACTTCACTTAGAATATCAAATACGCCAAGAAATCCGGGGCGATTATTCTTTGGGTGTCTAAAGTACAATATAGAGGTAGTAACAATCTTCATTACTTTGACGTGCATTTGGGTTTGTACAAAATTTTTTTATATACATGTTGTTTGTTTGTTTATAATTAGGGATTACTACACTGCAACTATTTTAAATAGGCAAATAGTAGTGTTGAAAGAGAAAAAGAACTTGTGAAGATAGAAATTGAATTATTAAGGAAGGAGGAAGAGTTTCGAAAAAGATAGGAAAAGATTGTGAAGAAGTTGGGAGTCCACAACGACCAAGTAAATGTCCAAAGGCAACATGCAAACATCCAACGTGAACGTACACTTCTTTATATCTATTGGGTGTTGTCTGTATTAATTTCATTGTATTTGATACAATCATAGTAATAGGAGCTTTGTACAATCTCGAGCAAACTATCGCTCACTTTGTTGTAATGGACGTGGTCTTCATGTTTAACATATTAACGTGTGGGATCTGTTTATCATATTAGCATGTAATCGACATAGTCTTTGTGATGGAATTTGTTTGTTGTTGGGAACATACCAACTTCTTTTACTCATTTGACAAGCAACAAAAATCTCGTGCACTAACAAGGATTGCTCCAAAAAACAGATTTGTTTTCCCAATAACTAGTCTGGAACTCAAATTACATTGAACACAATACAACAAGTCAAAGTAATGGAGATTGAACACAATACAACATGTCTGGAAGTATATATATTGAACACAAGTCTGGAAGTATATACATTGAACACAATACAAGTTCGGAACTCAAATTACACAAGTTATATACATTGAACATAATATAACAACCACTTTACAAAAATGTCAGCTTCACTACTTCTACTCATCAAGTATATTACATTGTACTTAAGTCTGAAAGTATATACATTGAATACAATACAACAAGCCTGTAACTCAAATTTCACAAGTTACATACATTGAACATAATATAACAACCACTTTACAAAAATGTCAACTTCGCTACTTCTACTCATCAACTAGGTTTTTCCCAACTACATTGAGTCTCAATCATTGAAACGCCAAATTGTGGGCCAGGCAAGCTATCCGGCTGGGTTCTATCTATCTCAAGTTCTGTGTATTGTGAACCGTTAATACTTTCAACATCCCATCAACCAGTGTAGTATTTATCTTCGCCTTACAATCTGTTTTTTATGCTGGACGTGATCTTGCGACATTTGAGGTCCGGTTTCGTACCTTCTCACCATGAGCACAACCCAACATGACTTATCTCAGACTCTCATACTCATCCCTCTTACTCCTTTGCATCGTTACCCCAAAACCACATTGTTTCTCCTATTTTTTATAATAAGAAACTAACTCTTCTTCAAATCTAAATACCATCTCCAACTTGAGCTCTTCAATACTATCACCACCATCACTCTGCCCTATATTTTGTGTTCAGGATGCCTCATCATCTTTGGATTCAACAGTATTACGCACAGAGGGCCTAGACAAAGTCTCGGCCTCTCCAGAGTCAGGTATGGGGTCCTAAATTTCTTCGACATGCCTTGAGCTTGCAGAGTTTATACCAACCAAAGGAGTAGTTGAAGAGTGAAATGGAGATACAAGATTTTCATGTAGTTTACAACAATAAAAAAAAATGTATAAATCAATATAAGCACAGTGAGAAATAAGCACACTACTTAAAGAACAAATCCACTACCCAACTAGTCAGTGGAGATGAGTTGGGATTAGGACGAGGAACAAATAGTGGTAACTACGCATATAACATTTGTGCATGCAAACCATGCATATAGTTTTAGAAGTCCAGATAAAATAGTGTTGGTATCACCTAACACATAAAACAGTAGTGATAATGTACAGAAGATAAAAAATAAACATAGTTATTAACATAATAGTTTAATAGTTCAAAATTAATATTCAAAATACTCGCGATGTTATATTGGTTGATGGATGAGTGGTAGGAGGTGCTGGTAAATCCGGATACCATGGTCTTGATATCACCTAACACATAAAGGAATAATGATAATGTGCTAAAGACCTAAGTAAATATATTAATAGAACAAATAAATAATTCAAAAATAATATAACAAAATACCTGCTTTGCTAGACTTGTGGTATGAGGTGTTGAGAATTGTGGATAAAAGGGTCTTGTTATCACCTAACATATAAATCAACCATTAGTTGAAGAGTGAACCAAAACTTAGGTAATAAATGTAGACATTAAGTGAAACAGTTATACTGAATTTTAAGCATGGTTATGAATATCTGGGTTGATAGATTTGTTGGTAGATCTATGGTAGGAGGTGTTAATGGAGATGCGTGCCCTTTTTCTTTCTCCATCTTGACAATACTTATGGAAAAAAAAAACAGTTTAGCAATCTTGCATGATGGACATTAAGGGAATTGATGCTTGCTGTCCATCACATAGTAGTGGTTATAAACATATGGGGATGATCTGGAATTTTCGTAAAAAAAAAAAAAAAAAAAAAAAAGCCCCTCCAATCTATGTCAAGAAAAATATAAACACGTTCTCTTTTATAAGGGCTCACCACATAATATGTGAAAGGTTAAAATCATCTACTCCATCAAATTGCTCAATTGAAGGGATAAATTAAAACCTTACACATATGTAGTGGATAGAAAAGAGTTTTAGCAGGCCTATTCAGATTTAAAAACGTTGCTCAATTGGGGTGTAGATTTACATTCAGAAAACGAATGTTGTCAATAAAATTTTAGCAGGCGAATTCACTGAAGCCAACATGTTATCGCTGAAGAGATATATGATCATATTTCACAAACGAGCAACATAGATGAAGAGTGTATTCCTGGTAAGTTAATCAGACACAAGTCTAGATAAGGCCCCAATCAAAGCTTTTACTTGAACAAAAGTACAAAAAATGTTCATTCGAGGCAAGTATGAAGTATGGCCACGCTATTGAAAAAAGTCCATTCATTCAACTACACACATTATATTTTGCATACAAATTTGAAAATGGCAAATACCAAATGATATAGGTTTATATATATAGATGTTTTTAGGAAAATATTTTAGCATCCAAAATAAAGGAATCATAATAGAACTCAAAAGTTCCAGTACCTGTGTAGTGAAATTTTGTTCAAGGAATAAGCTAAATACAGGGGAAAGCCATGAATAACAGGAAAGAAAAAACTTCAATTTTAACAATAAAGAAACACGAAAGTTAGATTAGAATTGAAGACTGGAAAATATAAAGGTTAAAACCAACCACATCTGACGACGGACGGCGAGGAGTGGCAGTGGGGAAAACCAAGGATTTTTTTTATTTGAGAACGTGACAGACGAGCGATGACGTGTTAATGGCGGAGACATGCCAGCAGATACGAGAAAGGATGCACAACTAGTTCGTGAGCGGGGAGCTGAAGCATCTTCGTGTGACTGCATCGTAACCCAAGTCTCAAACGTTCTCTTCCTTTCAGCCTTTTTTGGTTTTTTTTTAATTGCCCCACCATGTCAACGGGGGTGCACAAAGTGTGTGCAAAATGGACTCCCTGTAGCATAAGTGTTTGTTCTGAGCCCACCAAACCATTTCAAACTATCTTTTGAAGTATAAACTCTGAGTAATTTATAATTTATTCCAAAGTAAGTGATGAGACAATTTCTCTAAATTAAGGGAAAAAACTAAAAAGTATGATTTTCGACCGAGAGATAAAAGGTTTCCCACTAACAACAATCCAACAAGAAAAGGACCTCAGGCTGACAGAAGGTAAAAGACTTGTGACATGAGTGAATTTGCAATCTTTTGTAAAACATTTTGTTAGTAATTAGCAAATGAGATAAAAAGATAAGCTTAAATGACTTCTATCTTCATCTTCATCTTCCTTTTCCTCTTCATCTCGCTTTGTGCTAGAGATATGTTGCATTCATATATTTCCTGGGACTGAAATTCCATATAATGTTGTGTCGGAACATGATCACTGATACAACAAAATTGGCTTTCTTTTGCCCAAAAAAAGTTGCAAATCCCCATCTGACCCCCTACCAAAGGCCCTAAAGCGTGCACCTTTCATCCCCCGTTTGCCTCCAGAACATGCTGCTGACGAACCCATGGTCATGCCCCAGTCCAGTCCCTGGCTCGAACCCTTGCACCCCTGCATCCATATTGGCTCCCCCCCATCTCGAGTCATGCACAAATACCTTATTGTTCTCAGACCCGCACCCGAGTAACCCACCATCTCTTCACACGGATAACCCTACAAAGCTTCAATTGTTCATGCGCCCCTTGTATGTGCGAATTACAAGTGACTCGTTGATCTTCCAAAGCTTCAAACACCCGTCAGCGCCTACAAACACGATTCTATGGGCGTCGAGAAATCAGACGTACGTTACGGTTCTACCGTGCCCATTGAACACCACAATTGGATCCACTAGTTTTCTTATATTGTTAGGAACCCTAGGTTGGAATTGAAGTGATGAAGTCGAAGTGGGAAGGGGTTCTGAGTTCAATAGGTCGAAGTGAAAAGGTTTGAAGTCTTCTAAACTGGGAACAACGTCGTTGAAGATGGAAGAAATTCAAGAATAAGTTAGGGACTCAAAGCTCACCGTTTTGGGAGTGGAGAACTGCTGTCGTTTAGCCTTTTTTAATTAAGCAATTGTCGTTTATTTCATAAGTAAAAAATGCAACGTTTGGAGAGCTGTCACAAATGGTGCACTTTAGTTACTATTATTTACAGTCCTGCTTTGTGTGTAATTTTATCAAAGGGGCAAGAGTTAGTTACGAAAAATAGGGATATAAAGAGAATGGGAGATGAGAAAAGGGATATAGAATCTTCTTGTATCTGAAAACAATACAATTTCCCCTTGAGGAGTTTTATTAAGCACCTGCTTTGCACCCATTCCTTTGTATCTTACAACGTTTGGTTACTTGTTCCTTTACCATTTTATATCACAAACAGACTGTAGTGTATCTACTGGGAAGGTTCTTAACAACTAGTATTAAGAGCAATCGATCCTTATGGTTGAAAACACAGGGCCTGCCAACAACAAGATGGCATGCAACGTCAGGTGGATGGCTTAGTTGCAGATTACCAACAGATCCGGGGGACGATGGATCACATAGATGAGCGCCTAGACCATCTTACAGATCTGGTAACAACCCTTGTCACCAACCAAAATACCAATAAAGACCTGCAAGTTCCACAAGAGAATAATCAGTTTCAACAAAGGGATGCAATACCAAGGGGGTTCGTTTAGATTTTCCCCATTTCGATAGAGATAATCCATCGGGGTGGATATTCAAAGCTACAAAATACTTTGAATTTCACCAATTACCACATGCCCAACATTTGTTAATGGCCTCTTATTACATGGAGGGGGAGGCCATTGTATGGTACCAAGACGTTATAGACTTAGGACAGTTTAATAATTGGGATACCTTGATTCGCGCGATGTTGGTTTACTTAGGACCAACATCTTACGATGACCCGATGGAGACCTTTACTCAGCTTAAACAAACAACAACGGTAGCAGCTTATAAGGTCCAATTTGAAGGCCTCTCTCATAGGTTGAGGGGCCTTCCCAACCATCACAAACTAAGTTGCTTTCTAAGTGGTCTCAAAGATGAAATCCGCTTGCCAATACGTATGTTTAATCCCCTTACCTTAAATGCAGCTTTTGGGTTAGCTCGAATTCAAGAGGAATACTTAACCAGTTCCAAGAAATCATTTAGATGCTTTCCTGATAAGGGGGGAAGCCCAGCAGGAGGTCTTTTAATAATTATGGTTCAGGTGGGGATGGAAACACTAGGGTACAGAAATACAATCCACCTACTAAGAAGATTTCATCTATTTCTATGGATGAAAAGAGGAGGAGGGGCCTATGTTTCCATTGTGAAGAAAAATAGAACCCAAACCATATTTGTAAAAACCCTCGGATATATTTGTTACAAGGGTATGATGGGGTTGAAGAAGGTGGGGACGAAGAAGATATAACGAAGGATTTGGCCAAGGAAGGAGAGGCACTAGTTCAACAGGTGAATCTAGAACCCGAGATTCCGCTTAATGCCCTCACGGGGACACCTAGTGCTAAAACAATGAGGCTAGGTGGGACAATTGGAAGGGAGCAAGTGGGTGATTCTTGTTGACTCTGGGAGCAAGCATAATTTTCTCAACCCTTCAGTTGCTAAAAAAACCAAGCTGACAGTGGATGAGAAGTAAAAGATTGTTGTGAGAATAGCAAGTGGACAACTTATATACAATGAGGAATATTGTACTGCAGTCCATACAAAAATACAAGGTACTTCTTTCAACTCTCATTGTTATGTTTTGTCTCTTGGTGGCTGTGATGTGGTGTTGGGGGTGAAATGGTTGGAAACGCTCGGCCTAATTATGTGGGATTGCACTAATCTCACAATTAGATTTATGTATGGTGGGAGGGGAGTTATGTTAGTGGGGCTGACTTTGAAGGAGTCCACCTTAGAAGAAAGTCACAAGTCATTGTTTAACTCGGTTAACGAGAAGGGTTGCTATTGCATTTGTTGGTAGGGAAAAAGGAGAAAAATTCTGGTTGTTAGGGGGAAAAGGTGCAGAAATTGCTTATGAAATCTCAAGGGGTCTTTGAAACTCCAAAGGGGTTGCCTCCCTCACGTGCACATGATCACAAAATCACCCTCAAGGAAGGCACTAAGCCAATTACAGCACAACCCTATCGATATCCTCATTACCAAAAGGAGGAAATCAAGAAAATTGTGGCTGAATTATTGGAATCTGGGGTCGTACAGCCTAGTTCCAACCCCTTTTCATCCTCGGTGTTGTTAGTATGAAAATCAAATGGGAGTTAGAGGATGTGAGTCGACTATAGGGCACTTAATAAGGAAACCATGAAAGATAAGTTTTCGATTCCAGTTATTGATGAATTATTAGACGAGTTGCATGGGTCAGCTGTGTTTTCCAAGTTGGATCTAAGATCCGAATACCACAAAATTCGGGTACTTCCTGAAGATGTGGAGAAAACGACCTTTAGGACTCAATGGACACTATGAATTCCTCGTGATGCCCTTCGGGTTAACAAACACACTGCCAACCTTCCAATGGTTAATGAACGATGTGTTTCGGCCTTATTTGAAAATATTTTTTCTAGTATTCTTCGATGATATACTAGTTTACAACAATGGTTGAGTTGAGCATTTGGGGCATTTGGAGAAGGTTTTGCAGGTGTTACACGAGTATGAGTTGTATGCTAAGTTATCAAAATGTCAATTTGGAGTGGCTGAAATAGATTATTTGGGTCATGTGATTAGTGAGAAGGGTGTGGAAGCCGATGCAAAGAAAGTTACAGCTATGCAAGAATGGCCCAAACTAGTTAATGTGAAGTCTTTAAGGGGATTTTTGGGGTTGACAGGCTACTACCCTAAATTCATCGAGGGTTACAGAGTCATTGCAACTCCCCTTACTAATTTACTCAAGAAAAATATTTTTTTGTGTACACCCGAGGCTATGGAAACTTGTAATAGTCTGAAATTGGTTGTTACACAGCCACCCGTGCTACAACTTCTAGATTTTTCACAGCTATTCACTATTGAGTGTGACGCTAGTGGGCGGGGGATGGGGGGTAGTGTTATGCAAGCTGGACATTCATTAGCATTCATGAGTAAGGCTCTAAAAGGAAAGACATTCCTTCTCTCAATTTATGAGAATGAGCTTTTAGTCTTGGTAACAACTGTGAGGAAGTGGAGGCCTTATTTGTTAGGCTAATCTATTATTGTAAAATCCGACCAACAGGCATTAAAATTTCTGTTGGAACAAAGAGTTGGGACTGCAGCCCAACAAAAGTGGATCACTAAATTGATGGGGTATGACTTCACTATTACTTATAAACAGGGAAAGAAGAATGTAGGGGCAGATGCCCTATCACGGGTGGAGGATCAGGGTGCGAGCTGTGAGGCAGTTTAGCCATGATTTCGTTCCCTATGGCTGATTAGGTGGAGGAATTAAGGGCCAACTATGAGAATTATATTGAAATGCAAGAATTGGTGAAGAAATTGCAGCAAAATAGCAACCCTTTGAAGGGATATCAATTGCAGCAGGGGTTAGTACTAAAAAAAGGGAGGATTGTGGTTGTGGCTGAGTCTCCTTTTAAAAATAAGGTGTTGCAATATATACATGACAATCCAATAGCGGGGCACTCGGGGTACTTGAAAACGTATCAAAGAGACAAAAGGGATT
The DNA here is from genome assembly GCF_001411555.2 of Juglans regia. NCBI lineage: Eukaryota > Viridiplantae > Streptophyta > Magnoliopsida > Fagales > Juglandaceae > Juglans > Juglans regia. Next base: position 6,327,939 of record NC_049910.1, on the reverse strand, counting down.
TTTTTTGGAATGGCATGAAAAAAGACATCAAGAAGGTGGTCTGGGAGTGTGTTGTTTGCCAAGCTGTGAAGTATGAAACTTTCCCCCCTGCAGGCCTCTAGCAGCCCTTGCCAATTCCAAAGTAAGCATGGGCGGACATTTCGATGGATTTTATTGAAGGGTTGCCTACGTCCCAGGGGTTTAATGTTATCTTGGTTGTAGTCAACTGATTCACTAAGTTTGGTTACTTTATTCCGCTATCTCATCCCTATACAGCTGCAACAGTGGCCAATCTATTCCTAAACCATATATTTAAGTTGCATGGTCTACCAAGGATTATTGTCACGAATAGGGACCCAATCTTTGTGATTTCATTTTGGAGGGCTTTCTTTTCACTGTAGGGATATGCCCTAAGTCACAGTTCAACTTATCACCCTCAATCTGATGGATAGACTAGGGCCTTAAACAAATGTCTGGAAAGCTATTTAAGGTGTTATGCATGAGTGAAACCCCAGAGGTGGGTGCAATGGTTAGCGTTTGCGGAGTGTTGGTACAATATGTCATACCACACCTCTACAAAAAGGACCTCATTTAAGGCCCTGTATAGTTATGCACCCCCCCTTAACTGCTAGCCTATAGTCTGGGAGTATCAGCAAACAACCAGGTTGACCAGACACTACAGACCCGAGACAGTGTGCTTCAAGTGCTCAAGGAAAACCTAGATCATGCAAGAAACAGAATGAAAGTGCAAGCAGATAAAAGGAGAACTGAAATTGAAAGGCACTTTGAGATTGAGGACTGGGTTTACCTGAGGCTATAACCTTATCGTCAGAAATCCGTGGCCAACCACAGGAACATGAAGCTTGCTTCTCGATTTTATGGTCCCTTCAAAGTTTTACAGAGGATTGGAGAGATTGCTTACCTTTTGGATCTGTCGAAGACCTCCAAGCTCCACCACACCTTTCATGTGTCCTACCTCAAGAAGAAGGTTGGAGCTCAGATCCAACCCCTAGCCACTCTTCCTCCAGTAGATGCACACAACGAGGTCTAACTAGAGCCCGAAGCTGTCATTGACCGTCGCATGAAACGTTAAGGGAATCGGGCCATTACCGAAGTTCTAGTCAAGTGGGTGGGTGCATCTGAAGAGAACAACACTTGAGAGAAATTGTGGGAGTTGCAGCACCTTAACCCGCACCTTGTGGGCAAGGTGCTGTGAAGAGGGAGGCAACTGTTAGAAACCCTAGGTTGGAACTGAAGTGATGAAGTTGAAGTGGGAAGGGGTTCTAAGTTCAACAGGTCGAAGTAAAAAGGTTTGAAGTCTTCTAGACTGGGAACAACGTCGTTGCAGATTGAAGAAATGCAAGAATAAGTTGGAGACTCAAAGCTCACCATTTTGGGAGTGGAGAGCTGCTGTCGTTTAGCCTTTTTTAATTAAGCAACTGTCGTTTATTTCATAAGTGCAAAATGCAACGTTTGAGGAGTTGTCTCAAACGGTGCACTTTAGTTACTGTTATTTCCATTCCTGCTTTGTGTGTAAGTTTATCAAATGGGTAAGAGTTAGTTATGGAAAAGAGGGATATAGGAGAGAATGGGAGATGAGAAAATGGGTCTAGAATCTTCTTGTATCTAGAAACAATTTGGAGGAAGGGACACCTCAAATGTTCCCAACGTGATAATACAATTTCCCCTTGAGGATCTTAATCAAACACCTTTTTTGCATTCATTTCCTTGTAGCTTACAGTATTTGGCTACTTGTTCCTTCATCATTTTACATCACAAGTAGACTGTAGTAGGAAGGTTCTTAACATATATTATACCCATAAGCCTTCTGGTCAGCACATCCAACGGCGACTAAGGCTCTGCCGGCAGGGTTAAACTCGACCCAACAGACGAGACTGCGCCCCACGTCAGGCTACACAGTGGCCACGCTTCTCCCACCTTCGCAACATGGATCCCACACTGCATGGTCCCGTCATCAGACCCGGATGCCCCTAGAACTGGATCCCAATGTGAGTAGTCCATGCTCCAGACTCAGCGCCCCCCATGCTCGTCATGCTCGAAAATGGGTGTTCTTCTCTAGAGGTTGTACTCCATGACGACCCCGTCGTAGTCTCTTGAACCCAAGACATGCTCACCCAAGCTGGGTTTCCACCTAAGGCTGTTGTTGCGCTTTGCCGGAGTGAAGATGTAATAGTTGCATGCAATGGCATGGTCTAACAAAGTTGCGGTATTATTACTTTGCTCGCCATTGCTACTTTCATGTGGCAGCAAAGAGCTTAAACTGTAAATTCTTATCTTTCTTGCAGTTCCACATGTGGCTACAAAGCTATCAGACGGGTCAAATCCGATTATTCCGAGGGTGTCCGACGCGGCACAGACCGCTGTGCTTGAAGAAACAATAGTGTAGAGATTGAAGTCTCATTCACACCTAGCTCCTGTTACTTCTTGTTCTTTGTCTTCCTTTGTGGTTTATTTTTCTCCTTTTCTTCCCTAGGTTAGCTCTTCTTGGCTCGGATGAAGGAATTTCGTGGAGGAGTTTTTCATTTCCCATTCATATGAAGTGACGATGTTATTGGAGGTTTTGGCCCAGATGGAAGCTCTCTCATTGCTTTATAAATGATTCGGATAAGAAGGGCAGGAGGCTTAGAACCTCTCTCTCTCTCTCTCTCTGTTTTTTTTTTAGGCCGAACTGTTTTGCTACTCGTTAGGTGTAAAGGTTGCATCCGGGCAAGTAATAAAGTTTTAAAAATACTTGAATTTTTTTTATAATTTTAGGTTGGTTTGAGTAATGAGTAATGAAATAATCTCAGATATTCTGTAAAAATTAGTAAAAAATTAATAAAAAAAATAATGATAGAATATTAAATAATAATAAAAAATATGTGAAAAGTAATAATAAAATACTAAATAATAGTAGAGTATTATGAGAATACTGTACTATCCAAACTAGCTAAATCTTCAACGTTACTTATGTATCTAATCATTATAATTTTTATAAACTTTAGAACAAAATACAAAAATCAATACAACTATTTTAAACTTCAAAACAAATAATATGAAAAAATTATATTCAAATTATTTTTAACTTTATAATATTTTTATTCAATATTTTCTCTCTCATTTCTCAATACCCAATAAAATATTTTAGCTCATATCATTTCACAATTATTTATAAACTATTTCACTAATATTCACAAAATTTTGAGATACAGAAATGGATTTGGATACAAAAACCTATCTCATCTCATCTATCTCATCATTATAATTTTTTCAAATTTTTATAAAAAAATATAATAAATAATTTAACTTTTTTAAATCTCAAATATAAAAATAATAACAAAAAATTATATTTAACAATATTTTATTTAATTTTTAACAAAACACCTCATCTGAACTCTCAATCCAAAACCACCACAAATGAGTCCTAAATGAAGTATTCATCCTATATAAATTAGGAAACTATACTGTATATAGGCATTGGTAAGTAAAGCTAATGACTTATATGAGACAAACACTGATTAGATTGTAGGTAAATTATGTATTTCTTTTTCTCTATTAGTGCCCAAAATCAATTTTGATAATTTTATTTCCCACGTGAAATGGGTTATTTATGATATGTCAAATGTATGGACCCCGAAAAGATCATTTCGAATTCGATCTGTACTCCGCACGTTATCGGATGTATTAAATGCACATGAATATTCATGAAAATCTCCAAAAAGCAAAACAGGAGTGCTGTGTCGGTCGTTTTTGTGCGGAATGGTGTGGTTATTAGGAAGTTGTCTCGTATGGCTTACGTGGTCTAAGCCAAGCCTTTTGTTCCCTCAACTTTCTCCAACTTCTCTTTTAAGACCTAATTGTTCAAAGTTTTTTTTTAGAAATAATATTATTCATCATCTTAATTTTTATCATTTTATAATATGACATTAGATGATTAAAATTATTTATTATAATATTATTCATCATCTTAATTATTTGCTTAATTAGACTATTGAGTGCTTTATTGCATTTTGAGTACTCTATTTCTGTTCCTTCTCTTATCTCTCAATTTCTTAGTTTCTACTTTTTAATCATGTGGGCTGCTAAGTTTTTAAAATAACACATGATGGCCATGCATGGGGAAAACATAGTGAATGGAAATGAAAGGCGAGTTATCGACGTGTGCAACAGAAAAAGGGGAAATTGTTAGATATCTTTTGTAGAACTTTTCACATGCAGTCAATTGTTAATGCTAAATTTCAACAAACTGTTTGGCATAAGAACGCTAGTAATGGATTCAACAAAATTATATTTTAGTCAAAATTTAATTAGATTGCATAAAAACTCACTGTAGTAATCCTAGTGGACTCAACAAAGAAACAGTACTTTTAACTTTGATCATTTTCACTAGTCAAAACGGTTAAATCCAAATTGTTGGCCAAATATTATTTTGGCTCTCCCACGTACTATTTGTTTCAAGTGAGTTCACAACTCTAAAAAATTCATCTTCGTCTCGAAAGCACAAAGCGCCAAATCCCTAGCTCAAAACTCCAGAAAATTCCTCTTCGTCTCAAAAGCATCATCTTGTTGGAATGCTTCAAATTCTAGTTCTGATTAGTTGATGCAAATTTTTTCTTTTAAAATCTAATATCAACCTTAGAAAATTAATGTGCACTTTTTTAATAATAAATAAATATTCAAATTACAATTAGAATTAAAATAAATGAAAATGTCAAAATCAATATTTTAATATAATAGTTATAGATTTAGAGAGTGTTATTTGATATTATTAAAAAATGATTAGCTAAATTTATAAAAATAAATTCTCTGCCACACGTTGAATCCACTGCTAATGCTCTCAAGACAGTAGTAGAGCATATTTTCATGCGAAATCATGAAAGTACGTCTGATGAACCCATGTTTTAGCATGCTCGGTCTATCACAAGCTCAAGTCCCTGGCTGAACTAATAGCCAACCAAAAACAAAAGTCCGAATCTACTTAAAGAGGTCCAAACCCAGGAACTATCAATCTGCGAGAAAATGAATTGGACCTAAATATCCTACGTCTGAGCCTTATAATATAACTCGTACACTATCCTTGAAGAACATATTCTAAATCTGATTATAGTACACACACCAAAGAATCTGTTGCCAACTAAAGAGATAGATGAACATAATTCAATCGATGAACATTTCAAACTAACTACACTAGACGTAATCCTTTAAACAAAAAATTGGCCATCATGACTGTTCAGAACATGTCATCCTTAATGCTGGCAAGGAAGAGTCTCAACTCTCTTGCCTTCTTCTCATGTTCAGGTGACACATCAGTTTCTGACTCACTCAAATCAATCACATCAATACCTTGACCATTTGATTGGGTGAATTTGGAAACAGCACGGGGTTGTCTTAGTGGAGAAGGGCTCAAGAGGTCAATCACTTCACTCTTAGTGGTACTCGGACCAACTTGACTCCACGGTATATCATCACTGCACTTAGCACTGCTCATTGGATCAAGCCATGGATGTTGGTTTTCCTGATTAACTTTTGTTGCGGCAGTTTGGTTTCCTGATATCACCACCATAGAGGATGCATCATGAACAGCAGCACTGCTTCCCATATCAATGTCATGTAACAATTTTTGAAGTTTTAGATCAATTTCAGCCAAAGAAGATCCCTTCTCTGATTTCTTTGGCCTGGGTTTTCGAAGCTTTTCTTGATTCCCATGAGCTCTTTTCTCCTCGAATTCCACAATCTTCTCAGGACAAGCACTTCAGACAGATAAAAAGGATAAGAAACAATTTTTGCATTCTTAAAAAGTTAATAGGCAATCAAAAAGGAGATAGATACCATATCTTTATCCTCAATTATTTCTTTTATTCTGGGAGTAGAACTGGATACCCTCTGTATGAGTCAAGAAAAAGCTAGAAAACCTTAAACGGCACTAACCTTTTACCAGAAGTTCATTACATACTGATACAATGGATTTATAATGGTTTTTTCAATGTATTTCCCTCAATCCATGATTTTGAGAAGATATGTTGTTAATCTTAAATATTTGTCTACACTGTGAAAAGTTTGGGAAAAGAAAAAAAAATTCTCCAGATCATAAAAAGACCTAAGTTTTCATTAGAGAGGATCACATGCTTCTTGCAAATAGCATTCTCAGACAAAAAATATCATTCAATGTGCATGCAGCACAAAACCCATCTCTGCTTAGATGCAGCACCATCCAACAAGAATTAAGTCACTACATTATGATGAAACTCATTACCTCTCCACAAGATCTGCTGGCACTACAGAGGTTTTAAGTCCATCTACCTCCTCCCATGAAACCTCATAACAATCTCTTCCTTGAACCTTTCGGTGCTTGATAACTCCAGATAAAGGGCATTTAACTGGTAACTGTTGATGGGGAAATATTGATATTCATAAGAAAGAGATGGCTTTACCATGCAAGTATGTAGGACATGGGCGAACAAAGAGACTACTATCCAATCATAAATTTATCTTGAGACACCCATAAGAGATAGAGAAACGGGACGAACTAGAGTAAAAAGAACAGATGTACCTTGTGTAGCGGAAGCTTCAATCCTAGATTTGATGAAGTTGAACGTAAATTACAAAATCGCCTTAAATTCCTTTCAGCGATCTTTGGAAGGATATACTCATCTAAGCCATGAATCTTGAATAAGCTAACAGCATAAAAACACAAAAGCCAAGAAAGAAAAGAAAGAAGGAAAAAACCACTCTATTTCTCTGAAACCAGGAATTGTTACAAGTAACATGTGTATGTGATTCTTCTTTACCTAAAAAAATCCTATATTTGTTCTGATTTTGTACACATGAGAACTGTGTTATGATGAAGAGTCTCCAACCAAGTGAAATTGCGTGGTTTTCACCAAGATGTGTTCCGATAGTACCACCATGGCCCCTTGATAAGTATGCCGCATCCCCAAATCTCAAGAAATATGGACACAGCTATATGCTTGTCTTTATGAATTTTAAATATTAAACATGTACTAATCTAGGTTATTTACAGAACTGTAACTGTGCCAACGTGTGCCTACATTTATATTTTGATTTAGCCCCCCATTTAATCGATGTTGGGATTGAGGCACTAGCAAGAGATGACAGATATATCCAAACGCCAAAGGCACAAAATAGGTGCAAAATAACTAAACTACTTTTGAAGCCATAAAAATAAATATATAAAACACAATATTCATAACTCGGACTCCTGTTTGATGGATCCCATGTTTACATTTTTAACCCCTCCTCCTATCTCACTTTTTCAAGTATTGAGAATTTTTTGAGAAAGGAACTACTAGTACAGGGGTGGAAAATTCTGATTTTTTTTAATAGGCAACTTCAACAGAGTGTAATGTGTCCTCAAGTAGATAAATTTAGATTTTAAATTTTGTCTTTAAAAAATATTATAACAAACCTATCCATCCAAAACCCAGGCCATACTCAAGCCATACCTTGTATCAGCTGTTAAGAATAAAAATTACTTCTTTTTATTTATGAATGCTTATCCAATTCGTATCTTGGTATGCCCATGTCATATGCATATGGAACAGCAGGCAAAATATTTGTGCGTCCTAATTTTTTAATTAATTTCCTCGCATAAATGTATGACACCCATTATAATCTACAAACAAGTATTGCACAAAAGTGGACACGGGTTCATGTTCTTTTAAGTGTACAGTATGAAAATTCTCAAATAAAAATGTTCAACAAATTGTAGCAATTTTCTTAATAAAGAGAATAGATTTCCAGGATTTGAACAACATTAAACAATTGAAATGGTCTTCAAGATTGTGGCAATAAAAAATATCAAACATCGAGACGTCACTTGAGAATCTTGCTTTGATATAACTAGTACGGCGGCCAAAAACATTGACTCCCATTTAGCCAGTTTACTATTTGTCTAAGACAGCAAATTTCAACATAATGCTTATATAAATCCTTCCATTTAATATATTAGTCAATACGCATATAAGGGATGAATAAACAAGCAAAGGGAACAAATGAAGAACCTGTTTTCTCAGCAGGCCATTCAAAGAACTGAGAACATATCTGCTGAAGTTTAGCACGTTGGAAAGGATATTGAGCAAGAGTCCTACAAAATACATTGCATTCAAAATAAATGGAGTCAAATAACTGAAATTCATTTACTACAAAGCAATTAGAGAGTCAAATAACTAAAACGAATTTTTGTGCTCAATTATCTGTAATTAACAGATGGATAAAAAAAACTAATAGATATAATTGTCTGCAAGATTTTAAGGGAGTCAGAGAGATACGGTTATCTGAAGAAGTTTAACTAATCCTTTCATTATTTCCTGCATCCGGAAAATTATCAAAAGCAACACCCTAGGTGTAGCTTTTAGCTTTTAGCTGGGTCATAACCGGAGCAAAAGAAAGGAAAGACTGAGACTGGTAGTACTAATTGTCTATATCACAAAGGACAGAAGATATCCCAACATAACACATTTCTAAACAGTCTTACATATGCAGCAACTAGCAACAATACCTACAACAAAAGAAATTATGTTTACCTATGCACAGCATCAGAATCTGCCGAGTGGCACTTGGGCTTCAAATATGCATTGATAACTTGCAAGAGTTGATCATCCCTCAGTAAATTATACTCACTGCCTACACGATCATTAAAAATACAATGGCAACAGCAATGTGAATCTTCTATCTCTTTAAACAAAAATAAATGCAGAGCTAGATAGTTTACACACGCATAAATATCCGTGTATGAATGGATGGATGGATATGAAATTGTGTCTACAACTGGGAGATAAAACAAGACTCCCACTTGGAATGATAAGAATACAATAAAAGCATGAGATAAATGTTCAGGACACGTCAACTTCATACAATATTACATAAACACACAACTAAATAAATTGGATGCAACAGTTTTCTTAGTTTTATTTTTCACTTTTTTTTTCGGAAAAAACGAATAAATTATAGGAATCTCCAAGAATTGCATCTTAAATTCTACGTTTTATCATATTAATTACATCAAATTAGATTAATTACATAAACAACAATAGTCTACCTGCATACTTTCTCTCTTTAGAGAGATGAAGGGACCCTCAATTATGATTTCTAAGTGCAACAGAAAAAATCCAAAGTTAGTTGGCTTTCCCCCAAATGTGTTGAGGTGCAACAGTTAACTAGACAACTAGGGGTAAAGACCCATTTAGGTGCAGGCCATGAATTCCCACTGCAATGAAGCAATCTCTAAATATTAACTTTTTTTTAATAAGTAAAAGTATATTAATAAAAGAATAGGCAAAGCCATGTTCAGTACAAAGAAGACCCTATACCACGTAAGGCAAAAGATACAAGGAACTCATGAAAATCTTGGCCATTAAAATTAACGGCTATGGCCCAAGTACAAAGAGTTCGAAAAAAGAAAGCTTTTAGTTCCTCCAACGATCTCTCTTTGTCCTCAAATGTCCGTTCATTGCGCTCCTGCCACACGCACAACATGATGCAAATAGGTAGCATTTTCCATACAGTCTTGATCTGTTGATTGCCTCTTAGATATGTCCAACTAGCCAACATAGCCACTACTGTCTCAGGCATGACCCAACCCAAGTCTAGTCTACTAAATACCTCGTTCCATAACCCTCGAGCTACCTCACAATATAGTAGAAGATGGTCCACAGATTCACCCACATTCCTACACATGCAACACCAATCTGCAATAATGAATAATCACTCTTCATTTCCTCAAATTATTCGTTGTAAGGATCTTACCCAAGGAAGTCGTCCACACGAAAAATGTTGCTTTGATAGACGGCTTATGTTTCCAAATCCTTTACCATGGATACTGAGTTGGAGATTCTTGAGAAAGTGACTTATAAAACAATTGAACCGAAAACAGACCTTTCTCTGTTGGAATCCACCACAATGAATCAGCATGCTGGATACTCGGTTTGATTGAATACAGGAGGCCGAAGAAAGTTGCAAAACTGTCAATTTCCCAATCATGTGCCTCCCAGCTAAAGTTGATATTCCACTGAATTTGTTCCCCCACTCTCACCATGACTTCTGCCACCGAAACATCATTGACACTTGCTACCCTGAAAAGAGCAGGAAAAAGATCCTTTCGAGCACCATTGCCACACCAAGTATCATACCAGAATTTGATCCTAGCCCCATCTCCAAGACGATAACTTGTGTGGCAAGAAAAGACCCCCCATCCTCCTCTTATATGTTTCCACAAACCCACTCCATTTGCCCCTCTCACTTCATTGGAACATCATCCTCCCCATAAGCCACCATATTTACTCTCAATCACCAACTTCCATAAAGCTTCTGGTTCTTTATGATATCTCTATAACCATTTTAAAAGTAGCGCCCGATTGAAAGTTCTCAAAGTTCTGATGCCCAAACCACCATTAGAGAGAGGACTACATACCTTCTCCCCACCTGACTAGGTGGAATTTAAACTTCTCGCCTATTCCACCCCACAGGAAATCCTGTTGTAGTTTCTCAATATGAAGTGTCACACTTGCTGGAATAGGGAACAATGACAAAAAAATAGGTTGGTAGGTTAGATAATGCACTCTGGGTAATCCTACCACCTTTCGACAGGTACATTCCCTTCCAGCTTGCTAATCGACACTCTACTTTTTCGATCACTGTATCCCATAAAGAGGCCGCTTAGCGAATGGGAGAAGACATGTCAAAGGAAGTGAGGCAATCTTACACCCCAGAATATTAGCCAACTGTCTTATATGTTGAACTCCTCCTATAGGCATTAACTCTGATTTGTCCAAGTTTACTTTCAACCCTGAGACTGCTTCGAAACAAAGTAGGACGGCCTTCAATACTCGAACCTGGTTATGATCTGCCTCATAGAAAAAAAGAGTGTCATCTGCAAACAATAAATGTGAAATGTTAATAATTCCCCCTCCCGGGGATCCAATCAAGAAACCAATGAAAAACCCATTGGCGACCAGGGTTGAGGTCATTCTACTCAAAGCCTCTATCACATTAACAAAGAGTAGAGGGGACAACATATCCCTTTGTCTTAGACCTCGAGAGCTATTAAAAAAACTTGTTGGATTTCCGTTTATCAAAACTGAAAATTTCACCGTAGATATACACCAACGGATCTATGATCTTCATCTCTCCCCAAAACAACACCTCCCAAGAAGGTCTAGTAGAAAGTCCCAATTAACATGATCATATGCCTTCTACATGTCTAGCTTGCATATAATCCCTGCATTCCAGCTTTCAGTCTACTGTCCAGACATTCATTTGCAATAAGAACCATGTCTAAAATCTGTCTATCCTTTATGAAAGCATTTTGAGGCTTTGAGATTATCTTCCCCACTACCTCACTAAGGCGATTCGCAAGTACCTTGGACAGAATCTTGTATACCCCATTTACTAGACTAATGGATAAGAACTCCTTAATCTCAACAGCCCCAACCTTCTTTGGTATTAAGGCAAGAAAAGTGGCATTTAGGCTTTTCTCAAATTTTCTATCCGAATAAAACTCCTGGAACACCATCATGAGATCATCCTTTAATACCTCCCAACAAGTTTGGAAGAAACCCATAGAGAATCCGTCAGGACCCAGGGCCTTGTCTTTAGCCATTTTCCTCACCACTTCGGAAACCTCGACCTCCTCAAAAGGCCTCTCCAAACGGTTACCATCCATAGGCCCAATAGAATAAAAAACTAGCCCATCAGGCTTGGGCCGCCAACTCTCCTGCTTGGTAAGTAGCTGTTCAAAAAAATCAACTACATGATTATTAATCATCTGCTCATCCTTACAATCTACCTCATCCATCTTCAACATCTCAATGTTGTTGGATCTCCTGTGAGAATTGGCTATCCTGTAGAAAAACTTAGTACTTCGATCACCTTTCTTCAACCATAACGCTCTCGACTTTCGCCACCACAAAATTTCTTCTAATAGAACAATCCTCTCTAAATTTGCATCCAGCACTTACATTTTGGCTATCTCCTCCAGAGTTAAGGACCTAGACTCATGTACCCTTTCTAGCTCATGAATCTCCTTTAACTTACTCTTTTTGTGTTCCTCAATGTCGCCAAAAGACTGTCTATTCCAAAGCTTTAAATCTTGTTTTAAAGCTACCAATTCACCCGCAAACATGAAGCTTGGGGTACCTTGTATCTGATAAGAAGACCACCATTGTCTAACCCTCTCTACAAAACCTTCCGATTTCAGCCACATGTTTTCGAACTTGAACTACCTATGTCTTCTTTGAATCCCGCCACAATTCAACATAATAGGCCAATGGTCCGAACACAGCCGAGGCAATCTTTTTTCCCAAACCTCCGGATAATGACTTTCCCATCCCGGGGAAATTAAGAATCTATCTAATCGAGACCACATCTGATTATTGGCTCACGTACATGAACACCCCGCCATTGGTAAGTCCACTAAATTAAACTCAATGATGCATTCCGAAAAATCTGACATTGCTGAATGCATTCTTCTATTTCCAAAGCACTCACTGCGAAATCTTATAACATTAAAATCTCCACCAAAACACCATGGAAGGTCCCACCAACTGTGTACTCCAGCTAGTTCATCCCACAATAATCTACGATCATTATCTAAATTGGGACCGTAAACACCAGCAAAGACCCACATATAACCATCCGACACACTCCTAAAAGAGCATGCAACCAAAAACAACGCTATAAACTCCTCCCTTTTATCCACCACCCGTTGATCCCACATCACCAACACCTCTCCTGAGGCCTCACTAGCTATCAAATATACTCAATCCACGTATGCACAGCTCCATATACTTTGTACAATTTTTGTAGTAATAACTTTCAACTTCATCTCTTGTAAACAGACGATGTCCGCCTTCCACCCTCGCAACAAGTTTCTTACTTGAAGACGCTTACTAGCCTCATTTAGTCTGCATACATTCTATGATAGTATTTTTGGTCTCATTTGGGATAGGCCAGCCCCTTCCCTTTGGTCCTATCCCTACTAGAGCTACCTTTAGACTTCATGGACCAGGTTAGCCTTCTGAGGTCCCGCTGTTTCTTAGAACCAGCTTTCCTATGTTGTTGGTGACCCGCTTCGATAGCGGTAAGTAGTGCCATGAACTGTTCCTCATAACCTTCACACTTCAGACCCACCATTTCATGTATATCCTTCACCGTGTTAAACACCCAATCTGAAGCACTAGAATGGTTTGGAAACAAACATTTCAAAGGGATAGGGTTCTGCATTCTAAAAACCAGTTGTTCCTCCATATTCTCTTCCCCAAACACAAAACCAAGTTCTCCACCAGTGTCATTTGAAACCTGAATAAGCCTTTGAGAGTTCTCCTCATCTGAAAGAAAAAGATCATCACTGTCCGAGACCTCAGATCCCCCTATTTCGCTGTCTCCCATTACAACCACGTCACTGTGCAACTCAAGGTGGCTCGCCGTACCATCATCCCCTCCCCACACCCCGTCGGCGGTTTCTGTGCACTCCCCAGAGGAGGAAAAGCACTCGGTGGTGGTGGAAGGTCCTCCTCCCTTGCAGTTGACGTTTTCTATGCCTCCTGCAGAATCAATCCACCCTCCACTTGAGCCACCACCTTTGTTGGCATCTTCTGGTGGCGTCGCGAGGACGATTCCGGTAGGTCCACCACCTTCTGTTGGCGGCGGAACACCGGCACCTGCATAGCGGGCCTCCAACCTACTCCCGATTTACCTACCCGAGCCCTCCATTGCCGGGCCTTTTTCTGGAAGTAAGGTTTGGGCCCAGGCCTTTCAGCCCGGCCCTTTGGGTGAGACGCTTGTGAATTAATACAGGCCTGAGCCCATCTCGGCCCATCTCTGTGGCCCATCTCTGTGGCCCATCCCATTACTATCGACTCTAATAAGCCCTTGAGAAAACACTTTTCCTCCCCCAAAACGCCCCGTATCCTCCCATTCCTCATTAGCCCCGACTCACCTCAACACTTTAACCACCTCCCTCTGCAAATTTCCCAATTGATTCTGCACCTCCCTCACCATACAGAGTACCTCCCGCACCTCTCTGACAGCATCATTCTCCCAAAAAAGGCCACTTGAGCCACGATGCCCAGCCCCAACGACAAAGCCATCTGATCTAGTTCTTTGCTCACCCACGACAGAGCCGCCTGTTCCAATTCTCGGCACCCCAAAAGATCCTGCCAGAGCAAGAGCTTCCTTATACAATTTCCTAAAAACCTCTTCCTCCTAATGCCTCCTTTGAACATCACCATCTTGCCTAACTCCGTTTCTATTTGCTTGAGTAACCTCCTTCAACACCTCCCACATTCTTCTCCATCCCCTTTCCTCCTCTTCTTCAGGAATGAGAATGAAGCTTCGACAGCCCCCTTCCCCATACACTGCCACCTCCAAGAATCTACCATGGTTGTTCACACGGCATTGAGCAATAAAACTCCGATAACCCTCCCTTTTTGACGCATAAAAATCCTTACTATTGCCTCTCACACTATCCTCCAAAGCTCTTTGAAGCCATTGTATAGTGCCCAGCCCCAACAGTAACTCCTGCTTGAGCCTCCTACCTCTCTCAGTGATACAGACCAGACCACCTTCTCTCACAACTTAAAAGAGCTTTGATTCAATCACAATCTCCCTTATGTAGCCCATCTTACACCACTATCAACGTTGCTAAGCTCCTAACTAACCACCATCCTCGACGGTAGAAACTATAACTTTTTCACTCTTTTTCGCACTTGTACAGAGAGAAAAAAAAAAATCCTCTAAATATTAATTATGACCTCAAAATAAAAGGGGCCAAGATTAGCTCTGAATAAAGGCATGTGTATTATACAAAGCAATTGTTTATCATGCCAGAATATATCAACTAAAGCATTTGATAAAGGATCTCTCATAGTCATCTCAAAAACCAGTTTTTCTTACAACTTCATCTCAAATCTCAAAGAGCATTATCCTAGATCTCCAATTACTTAATCACAACTAACATCTAACTTAGGCTTAGTTATGCCACATGAATTCTTCGTTTGGAAGATTGACAAAAGTCTCTGAAAATTTGAAAATAGCATTATATAATCATATGCAGGCCAATTATAACGTCCTAAGATAAGGTTTTTGTAATTCACCATTAACATTCATCTCTTGGTCCAGTGAATTCTCCTTGTTATTGCACTTGGAAAGGGTCCCTTGTTTCTTTGAACCTTTTTTCTTCAAAACAAAGGATAGTCCTTCAGATGCAATTTTTTGGAGGACCACTTTGTCTCCAACTGATTTAACAATCTGGCAAGCTGACTCCTAAGGACAATGAAATTTAAGCACAACAGAATAAGCGTTCATTTCAGCTCTAAAGGTGATCTGATAGGAGAATAAAGAAAAATGCAACCCAACAGAAAAAAGAAATGAGTTTATAACTTACAGGACCCAGGCCATAAACGCCTTGAGAGTAGTCACTGCCAAGCATTAGGGCAAGGGTTATCTGAAGATCACAAATATGGAATCACCACGCTTGTTACAACTTACTAGAGAGGGAACCAGACCCATTTATATATACTAACAGAATCTTAGATAAATCGGATATACCAGCAAGCTTCACACGTGTGCACATACATGCATGCATGCACAATTACATATGCGTAGCTCCATGAAGAACACTTCCTAAACAGAAAATTAAGTCTTTCATGTCTTGTAATGCATTAAAACACGAATTATTAGCAGGACATAAAAAGAGCTTCCAACCATATCTTAAAGACGAGCCATTACTGCTTTTCTGCAACATAATGCCACCCTCTTGGCCTTCGCTCAAGGTTGCCCATTAAGATGGCATCACTTAAAAAATAAAGTTAAAGACACCACTACACATTATAGGCACATCTTACTAAATTGCAGATTAGAAAGAATTATCAGAAAGAGGCTTTATTAGCAATATTCACATCTACAAGGAAACTCGACATGTACCAATGAGTTCCTTCCGTATCCAAGCTGCCTCTCTACATCTGCCATTTCATAGCAAATGACATTGCCGCCATCTCCTAATTTATTAGCAAAATGAATTCAAAATTAGTATACAGAAATAACTTACTCCAAAGAGATCAAGAGGCAAGCATGTGTGTATCTACTCACCAAGACAAATATCTCTATACACTGTCCTTGCACCAAATAGGAAGATATCTGAATCCGAAGTGAAACATCCATCCTAGTGGTCATTATGATAATGTTAATGATAACAATGCTCATGAGGTTTTATGATAGAGAATATGGAGGACAATATGAATCTCCAATGTACATCAGATACTCCAAATGAAATTGAGTGCAAAATTTCTACTCACGCATAATGATTCTGAGTTTAATAATGCGCATTGTGCTTCAGCTTCCTCAATCCTAAATTTATAAAAACATAAAAAAAAATATATATATAATATTTAGTCCAGATATTTTTGTTACCAATATAAGATTAGAAGGCCATAAGTACCAAAAACATTCATAGACAACTATCATTTTAAAGGGTCCATTTGTTTCACAGGAGATAACCTTATATAGAATATTTGCCACATTTTTTCCTGTGTTAGATGTGGAACCTGGTCTTTTGTTAGTGCTAAAAAGTTGCATGTGGGGGCCAAAAGTTGACAACTAAAAAATTGTTCAAGTACATGTTTTAAGGAACATACCAAGTTATACGTTAGTCATAACATAAAAGATTACCCATCTAAGCAAGGAATACCAAGCGCCATGCCCAAAACTTTTGCCTCCTTTACCATGCATGAAAACTCAGATCCCATATTTCTTCGTAATGAGGTCAGCTTCTGCAAGTTGCTTTCATTGTGAGTAACCTGCTATCATAAATTCAGTGAAGTTAGTAGGAAATTTTAGAAAAACAAACAAAACAAAAACTTAAACTTGACTACTCCAAACTGTCACCCCACTACCCCAATTAGAATCCTCCAATGAACTGTAAATTGATTTGTTGGTACTCCAATTTAGTGGAATTGTTGTAATGTTTCCCTTGCTGTCTAAATCACCTATGTAGTTATTGCCCATTAGTAGAACAGAAATTGGGTAAAACATGGCATGCGCCCTTGAACAAATTTTACGATGTTGTCACCAACAAACATGATGGTGTTTGGTGGTAGATTGGACCAAGCTGAGGTGAGAGAAAGGTTTTATCAAACGTATTACAGTCATTACTGTTGTGCTATGTGCGGCAATTACGATGAACAGTACGTAATAAGGAGAAAGCAAGAAAAACACATAGATTTAACGTGGTTCAACAGTATGCCTACATCCACAGGAGCGAGGGCTAAATTTTCACTAACTGTCAAAAGTAGGGTTACATCATATGTTTTTATACTAACCCTAGCCGT
Source organism: Juglans regia (assembly GCF_001411555.2). NCBI lineage: Eukaryota > Viridiplantae > Streptophyta > Magnoliopsida > Fagales > Juglandaceae > Juglans > Juglans regia. Next base: position 6,310,618 of record NC_049910.1, on the reverse strand, counting down.
ACAGAGGTATTAGAAAATTCCAATAATACCCTTGTACCCCTCACTCCACTCCGCTTCACTTTCGACATCAGCCTACTTTCTCTGTATACATGTTCCACTCAATATGAGCCACATACTACACAATTACTTATGCCAAAAATCAGTTTCAACTACTTGGTGACACTTGTGCCATTCGGGTCATTCCAATTTTGATTCAGATAGCAGAGCCTATTGGCAATAATTATTTCAGATTGAGGTGCCAATGGAACTAACAATTCAGGTGGGAATTGCAAATAGGGATGTAGATCACAAAGGTAAATTGAAGTTTTCCCATGGGAAAAATGTGGAAAAGAAGGTAAGCAACATAAAGTATTGCATACAGGATTCTCACCTCACTTCCTGAATTTAAGCGGCGTCTGTATGTTGCTAATTTAATAGCAGGAATTGATCCATCTAACAGACAACAAAGATAACTCGGGTATCAGATCTGTGTCAACATACCATGGAAAGAAAAGACATCTTAACTAAATATATTCTCTTTCGATTACTTAGCTAATTAGGAATAGCATGTGTATGCATGTATGTACGAATTAAGAGCTAAAACATATAACACATTACTCTAAAAAACCAATTGCACATTAGTGATAATTTTAAAAAAGGCCAAAAACCCAATCTTCACAAGACTCATATATTAATACCGATATGTACTTTCTTCAGTACATAACAGAATCTAGGAAAAGAAAAACACAATTGATGGGAACTCAGGAAAACAAGAAAAAATTGAAAAAGGAAAAGAAAAAGAGGCATATAAATACCTGTAACGAAAATAAGGCTGCAATTAAGAGCAATGAGAGCTCTGATACGGTGAAACAGACCTTTGAGATAAACCTTCTCCTTCATACAAAAGTGAGATTTACTTGCGTTTTGAAGTTGAACCATCCAGCAGGAGAGGTCTATGCAAACCCTCTTGTTCCTAAACCCCGAGTTCAAATGAAAACACGTATAAAAAATGAAAGGAAAGTAATTGTGGTCTGCTTGGTTTTCGAGAAAAAAAAAATCAGGCAAAAGAAAGTGGATACATACTGAAGATGGTGAAGTGGGAGAGTTTTCTTGCATGATTCCAAGATATCCCACAAGTTCTTCACACCCATATCTACTTTCCCTGAGAGAGAGAGAGAGGGAGGGAGACTCTAGAGCGTTAGAATTTTGAACCCTCGAACTTCATCCGTTAATGGCTCCTTCGGGAAAGGAAGATGGCGGGCAGAGAGAGAGAGAGAGAGAGGGAGGGACTGAATCTCAGACAGGATTTGGGCCATTTGGCCGTTATTCCTTGCTATCGCTTTGGGCTCAAATGTTATAAAAAAATTGAATGGCTATTTATGGGCATAGGCCCAATCGTATCAGCATAGAATTATTGGATTTTCCTTGATTTTTTTCTTTTTTTGAAAGAGGATTTTCCTTGATTTGACTTTACGAGAAGACTACTAATATTTTTCACCCCCTTGTTTCTAAACGTCAAACGAGGTCAAGACTCGAGTGCATGTTTGCCTGTTTGGTTCTTGTTTGGAGAGACAAAGTTGCACCATGTTTTATTTGGAAGAGTAATATTAGTAAACATTTTAATCATTACCATTATTTTTTTTAATCTTTTAATGCGATATTAGATGATTAATAAGTAAATGAAAAATAACAGATCATCTTTCAATCATATTAAGGAATTATAAAAAAATAATATATAGTTAAGAGACTTATGAATATATATTAACATTTCTCTTTCGTCCAAAATATTTTCTAATACTAATCGATAATGATTTCAATAAGTCAGAGTATTAATGAGTTCCTTCGTTGAATGATTCACTAGTTGTGTTTTTGTTAATGCTTAGCGCCTCTCCACAGGTTTAGGAGGACTTCCCGACCGACAAAACTCACCACACATAGCACCTCTATTAGATTTGTAAATCATCTATCATAGTAAATTTTGCCCCTAAACAACTCGTGGACGTAAGTTTTTATACAGAATTACGTAAATCTCTATATCTCTATTTATTTATTTTTATTTACTTATTTATTATTATTTTATAGATGAATGCAAAGAACATTATATCGAAACTCGAATCACGATCATCATGGGCCGGGGATAATTATTTCCTCTATTTTGATATGTTATGTAAATTTAGACATTAATAGTTTTATATAACAATTTATATATATTTTTTTATATATTAAGTAATTAGCGAGATGATTATTAATGTGGAGTGGTTATACAATTAAGTGATCAAGAGCATCAACCACATGAAACAATATTATTAATGCTGCATGCTATTCATATCATCCTATATAGCGTTTTGACCATTGATTGTCCTAAGGAATTAAATTAATGACGAAACTTGGTGTGTGGCATTCAAACTTCTGAAATAAATAAATATATATATACATATATATGCATATATGTATAGGTGTCGTCAAATGTCCAAAGAGCTGAAGTACTACAGCATGCATGCAACGTGTGAAGAGGTGGAAAGAAAAAGAAAAACTGAAAAACACAAATCTACTAGGAGGACACAAGCTGGTCATGAGGCGGCACTTGATCATGATGCGCGTTATATATATATGGTTCTTTTTGCATGTACTTGTCCATAAAAGATCAGGAGTGTGGAATGCTAAGTTATATATGCTTTTACTCATAATGCGCGCATATATATTAATTAGGAGCTATATATATTACAAGAAGCTTATAAGGAAATTCGTTTCAAAGATGTTCGTTGTGTGTGTATATATATATATATATATATATATATATGAGTTTTATTATGTATAAGAAAGTTTGTGTACCAATTTGCATATTAATGTTGTTGTCTTTATATTTTAAATTCAAATTAACATTATTTTTAATAAAATCTACTTTCTAACCAATCATATTGACTGGATGCGCATATTAGTGTACATAATTGCTTATAATTAAATTTTTTTTATATATAATATGTTCTTCAGTCAACTATATTTGGAGCGAGAGAAGCAAAAAACTGCTCAGCCTTGCAAGAAAATACTATATCTGGTTCCATTGTACTAGTACTATTTTCCTTCCGTCGAACCAGATATCGCTGCAAAATATCTTTTTTACTGCGAAATTATAGTGGTCGTGAAGTATCGTCGCAAAAGGTTCCAGGCAGTCATCCAAACAGTATCTTATTTCGCCGCAAAAGTAATAAGAATATGTTCCTGTCAAGCGGCGACGTTGGCCCGTCGTAAAATTGTTTTCCCTCTCGTGACGACGCTTATTCCTCTTGAGACGAAAATTGCCGCCGCAATTGGTGTTCCCATTTACGATAGTTCTATTTCGTTTTCCCCCAACATTTCTGGTTTCCCTAAATGGAAACGTAATTTCCCAGCTTGCAATTCCTTCATTGGTGAAAAGCTCCTTCCTTTGTCTACCCAGATTGCGAAAGGTTTGATCATTGCTTTGTATTCTCCTTGTTTTCCCATTGAAATGCTTGTGATGCCATCAATCAAGTTGATTAAGGGTATCCATTAAACCCCTCTTTTCATCAAACCTAGGTGGAACTCAGTAACCAATTGCCCATCAAGGTCGTTGCATACAACTTGGTTGTATCTTGCTTTTAGTAGCTGCCAACCACTCCATTCATGGTGTCGTTTTGTGTCAATCTAACATCGAGATTGAATTTCCTCTCAAAATACAGTAGGCCATACTAAATTGAATGGTCTTTGTGTTCGATTTTGGTCCTTGGTGAAAGCATCGTGAAATGTATGCAACAGTTTACACTCTAATTTGTGGATTTTTCCATAACGTTTTCTTAGCCACTGCAAGAGAACAAAAATCGACACTATGTATTTCGATGGGTCTCATCTTTGTTGGGTTACTTGAATTCGTGTATCCCTGTAATATATGATCATCTCTGTCATGACTTGTTGGAATATTTTTTTCATATCGTTTATTGTATTGTATTCCAATAAATTATCATTACATTGTTTGTTTCAGCTGGATATTTCATACTCAGTAGCTCATCATGTATAAGCTTTGAATACTTAAATGGAGTCATTTGTTCATGGATTTCCTGCATGCCAGTTGTTTGAGTAAATTCCCTTAGAGTCTATCCTTTTGTCAAGTGTCCAACATATCTTGCATGCATTGAGCTATGTGTCTGAAATATTGGTTTTGCAATAAAATGTACGTTAAATACAAAATGGATGATTATAGTTTGTCCTAAAGTTGATTTGCTTTTTAATTGAATTCTGTAGTACTCCTTGTAATTGTAAGATTGATCAAATAGTTAGCAGCTTGGCGCTGCATGCCCCTATGAAATAAATAAATAATCAGAACTTAAAAAATGTGACAAAAACTATAACTGTAAAGAATAAAAAACTAAAATAAAACAGAAGAAGAAGCTAGCATTCCAAGTTCCAAGTTCAATTAAAAAGGGGACCAACTTTGTATATATGTAATCCATTTCAAACTTAATGAATACTAATTAAAAAAAATCAGGTTTGGTCGATTGGAAAATTCGGTTTTTCAAAATAGGTTTGGGTTGGAAATTTGGCCATGTTTGTCTGGGTCGAGAATAGTTAATTTTTTTTTTTTTTTGATAAATAAAAAGATATATTGCTCAAAGAATAGGCCTAGCCCAGTATTTACAATAGAGGGCCCTGATTAAGAGGGCGCCAAAGAGACAAGAAAATCATGAAGGGCAATGCTATTAAAATCAACTGCAATAGCCCAAATACAGAGAATAGTTATTTGGAATCATGCCATTCTCGAGTAGGGTCGAAAAGCTGAATTTCTAATGAACAATGTTGCGAGTCATGAACTAACCCCAAGAATCACTTAAAATGAAGAAAATGATTAATTACCTAAATAATTAAGTCGACTTGATTAGAATAGTTTGCATGCCCCATTTTATTTATAAATAAATAAAAATGAAGAGACTTCTAATTTGAAAATCCCACCAATAATCTAACTGAAAAAATACAATCCGAACTTTATACTCACAAGAAAACATTGGAACATATTGACATCAAGAGGAGATGTTCTCTACAAGCCCATGCACGGACCTTGTTTCACAGTTTTCTTCTTGTTATTTTTAACAAGAACATGTCAGTAACTACTTAGCACATTTTTTATCTTCTTCATATGGTCTGCAATTGATATAACATATTTGATAACTCCCTGCGTCTTAAAGGAAATGATTTTTTGTTTGAACATGGTAGCTGACGTTATGCATAGCACAAGCTAGAAAAAACTTTGTTTGATCATGGTAGCTGATTTTTTGTTAGTATATTTCATTTAATAAATTTAGTTATTCATGACTAAAAACTCTGGTGTTGGTGCTGGTTATTATAGAAAAACCTTTAACTAATTCAGGATAGATTTAGGACACAAAAACACAAAGACTGCCACCACCAACCTTTAACTAATTCAGGACAGATTTAAAACCTTTAATAATAATTCAGTTTGACAGATTATGAAGTTAATTTAGGTTGATAGATGGATTTTGTGTTTTGATATAGAGATTGTTTGAAATTATGAAAATGAAAATAAAAAGTATTTTAAAAATAATTAAATAATGCATTAAAAAAGTATATACAAAAATTAAAAAAATATATTATTTTATTATAGAGAGTAAAATAACTAATCCAATGTGAAGTCCAAGTTTTGAGTGATTAGGCATAAGGCAAAAAGTGGCATATCAGCCAAACTTTGCCTAAGCCAATGAGAGTACTCTAATGTGAATCTCTTAAATCTGAACATTTACGCATGAAGCCTAAGATCAAATCTGGAAATTCAGGTAGTTACTTACTACCATACTGGGTGTATCCTTACTAATAGTAACATCAATGTCATTTATAGAAGACAATAGTTGGACATAAATGTTCATCAGATTGTCTTAATGACCTATGAATTGACTAGTTTGCAAATATATTTTGTCTGGACAGCCCCTTCCATGAACTTCCACATGAGCTTTACAAAAAAAAAAATCATGAAATCTTACTATATGAGTCTTACCCACTTCTCAATCAGATAGCCCTTTGTATGGCATCCCATGGTCTGAACTATTGTATCCTTCGAGAAAAGCAATTTTCCGGCAACATGATGATTCTTGTATTATAGTTATAGTTTTGTGACTATAATCTTCTTTGTCCTGTATTTTTTTCTTGCTTAAATATAGTCTTTAATGTTTTTCCTCACTCCCATGCTGAAGCTAAACATGTGTATTACTAGCAACTAAATAGATATTCTATTACTGTAGATGGACAAAAGTTGGATGTATGTCACTGATAGGTTTAGGTCTACAGAATATGCCCAAGGGGTTAGGCAGTTTCAGACAATGGCTCGAGCTCATGCCGCAGGAAATAACACCGCGAGGTGTCCATGTCGTAGATGTTGTAATAATTTATTTCTACCTATAAGTGAGGTGGAAGAGCATTTATTTATTACCGAAATAGATTCAAATTACACTGAGTGGATATTTCATGGGGAGCAAGAATCTCTGAATTTCAATGACACCGATGAAGATGATGAAGACAATGGTGACGATTGTTACATTGATGACTTCGACGATATGACATTCATGCTGCTACCTGCTTAGGTGTTCATGAAGACCCAACCACACATAGTGGAAGTTGCACCTTTGTCGAACCAAAACCAACCACTTTTGAGCATCTGGTGGAAGATGCTCTGCGTCTACTCTATGATGGTTGCAAAACCTTTTCAAAACTATCATTCATTGTCAAGTTGCTCCACATACTTCTTAAACTACGGTTGGCGGTTAGAGTGTAAAGTCATTTGACATGCTTCTTAAACTATTGAAGACTGCTTTTCCCGATTCACAGTTGCCTAACTCTTTACATAAGGCACGGTCATTGGAGCGAGGCTTGGGTTTAGTTACATAAAAATACCCCCATGTCCAAATGATTGCTAATTATTTTGGAAGGAAAACTCCAACAAACAAGAGTGCCCTAACTGTAAGGCATCGAGGTGGTTGTCCACCACACGTAAGCAACAATCAGTACCCCAAAAGGTATTGCGATACTTCCCACTAAAGCCAAGATTGCAACGACTCTTTATGTCGAAGAAAACTGCAGCTTCCATGAGATGGCATAAATCGCAAAGGGTGGAGGATGAAAAATGGGTTTGTCACAGGCATGACGGAAGATCTTTACGTAAGGCAGATTGTCCAAATTAGTTTTCTGTTTTGGTTATACTAGCTTATAAAAAAAAGTTTTCTATTTTGGTTCTTTAATACTGAAAAATAGAGTATTTGCTATACATTATGTCAAGTAATGATTATAACCTCTGAATCTCTTTTGGTTGAAGAATCAAATGGTGGAAAAATTGAATGCGATGGAACTTGAGAACCGAACTAAGGAGGCAGTGGCGGTAGTGTTTAGGGAGGTTCTTGGCAATAGACCCGGATATTCTAGAGGATTAGGGGAAATGGTGATGCCTGAAACGTCGGGAACCCAGCAAGGTGGTGAAAATGCCACAGGAACATCGCATGATGCACAGTACTACAAGGCAGAGCTTGAGGCATTAAGAGCAAATGTTCGAGAAATATTAGAGAAGCAAGCTGAATTCGACAAGTTTATGACATACTCAATGTCACAACAGCAATCTTTGGGAGAGTCTCTGAGGGAGACATGGGGAGCTGTCTGATTTTGCGATGGACTATGGTTTTTTGGGGCCTAAGAGTTCATGCTGGGAGTCATTTTGGAAGTAATAGTATAGAGATCGATGAGTGGGCTGCTGTCAGATTTTTGCAAAAGATGGTGCTAGGTAAAATGGTGCTGGGTTAATTTCTATAAGTTTTTTGTTATGGGAGGTTACTGTAAGATTTTTGCAAAACATGGTGCTGGGTAAAATGGGCTGCTGGCAATCTAGCTTGATGTACTCATTCTCACATGGTGATGTTGTAAAAAAGACTAGTATCGACTAGGAATTGGTGTACAAATTGGGTTATGCAAAACATGGTGCTGGACAACAGAATGGGATTCGATTAATCAGCTGCTTTAACAGTGGAGCAACAGGGACAGTTTAACAGGTAACCATTTTCACTCTAATGTTTTGGGGCATTATCTTGCCTTGCATGTATATACTCTCATCTAGACATGTTTGAACGTCTGGACATTTAATGCTCAGTAAGATATGCAGCTATCTGTATTTATTACATAGCACCAGATGGGTTGACTTTGATTTGGTTTTTGCTAATATACTACAAGATCCTTTCTCTACCAAATTTTGTGACACAAGTTTTATTTGTAAAGAGTAGTGGTGATTTGGAGTAGTATAGATGGGTGATACGGAAGCTTATATCCAGTTTCTCACATGCATGTATGCTTGGATTTAACTGGACATTATGTGGTGGTTGTTACTAGTCTTTAGTTGCTTTTATTGTTAGTCAAAGCATTAGTATCAAACCTAAGAACATGTGCATCGATGCAAGAATATGGAAAGATTGCCGCTGATTGCGTGATTTTGAGAGATGGACTCCAACCATTGAGTGTTAAAATCTAATTACCCAATCACTGAAGAAACAAGTGAAAATGGAGCTAGTGTTGTCTGGTACTGGAGAAGTCATTTATATAGCACCATTTATTTCATCTATCAGATATGGTGCACCATTTATTTCATCTATCATATATGGTGCTGAAATTCAGTCAAGAATACAATATATGTTGTTTGATATATTCCACCATGAAATTATCCTGCTACATTCTAGTTTGTATGCCACTATAGCAAGCTGAATGTAAAGAAAGAAACTAGCTCTGGGATCTCTTCTGTGTGGATGCTACTCTATATGGACCATTAATAGATAAATGATAGTATTGCTGATGTTGATATGGGATCTATGTATATATCACTCATATTTTCATATAGATCTATTCCTGATTAGTGGAAATAATTAAGTAAATTGGCAGAGGGAAATAATTAAGTAGCATTACCATGGAGAAAAAAAAAAGGTAGAAGCAGAACACCTGGTGTTCATTTTGCTGGTAGGCATTTGCTGGAAAAGTTTTTGCTAAAAACGCCTTTTATTTAAGGAATGGCTTGATCAGTTAAAGAGCGATTCATGAGTGGCTCGAACAATCTAAAATCATGTATTAGAGCATCTTTTGCGACACTTGGGATCATTTGCGACAGTCCTATATTAGCCAAAAAAATCGATAGCAATTTCCGCTAAATCCACTCATCCTCCATGTCTGCGACGCTAATGACTTGGCCGCAAATTTAACTTCCATTTGCGGCGAACGCATTTATATGCGACAATCCATCCATTGCCGCAAAACTATTATTAATCTCGCCATGGCTATTTGCGACAACTCAAGTGCGCCGCCACTATCAATTCCTTTTGCGGCGAAAACTAATATTTTTAACGACAATAAGTTGTCGAAAATGGTTATTTTTGCTACCGATCTTGACTTTTGCGGCAATCATAACTATTATCGCTGCAAAAGTTATCTCTATTTGCAACCAAAAATTCTAGCGCTGCTAAGACGAAACGTTTGCGACGTCGCGAACACTTGGCGGCCCTGCTCTTCGACGCCAAAAAATATCTGCAACGCATTTTGGATTTTTGCGGCAATTGAGATCGCCGCAAAAAGTACTTTGTTTTTGTCACTTATTTACACAACGAACAAGCGTCTTGAAAGTGGTCAACATTTTAGTTCATGCGTTTAATAGTACTGATATTCTAAGACTTTTACAGTACTATCACACATTGTTTATAAGATATAATTTGATTTAAAATTTGAATCTTATAAATAAAATATTACTATTTAAATGATGTGAATATATACTCTACACGTCGATTTGAAAATATATATACAGAATAATTCTTTAAAGAAATTCATTTTAATGCATAACATGATGCATGCACATAAAATACACGATCAGCTAGAAGTCGTATTTTCTTGCATGAATCCAGCCAAACGGATCGAAGATCGACTAAAAAACAAAGCATAAATTTTGAAAGCGGCTGGTCTAGACCTAGTGAAATCACCACATATAATATATATATATATATATCGTACGTAGTACTGTTAAACATTAATATAATAAATCATGATTACCTGGAAACCTCTAATCCAACCATGTATTAAGAGAGATGGGTGGAACTCATGAAAAGATAATCATGTAATTACCGTCATTCCACGGTAATCAACCTAGCTAGAAAAGATATTTATAATTGTAAATTGTGTAATTATTACGTAATCGTTTTGAAAAAAATAATAAAATATAAAATTCGTATGAAAAAAAATTAATTTTTTAATAGTAAATCTTACTCTTTTTTTAAAATAATTATACAATATTTACGCATTTTACGATTATATGTAAAATTACTCTAAGATATTATAGGCACCTTCGTCGTCTTCCCCCGAAGATATACATGATCAGAATCACTAACCCAATTCTTTATTGCATTATATTGTAGAAAGAAAAGACAAAGAACTAATAGAAGAAATAAGATTTTGTGCGATTGATTAACTGTTGCGTGTGTTCGACATCCTGGCACGTAATTATATATGTAATGTGATCCACTGTTGTAAAGCACTTAAAATATTCAGAATTAAAAAGATCCAAGTGATCCATGGATATCCCAACTCGATCGATCTCATCAATATGCTACGGCCTCTTTGTCTTACATGCTCTAATTAATTTAGCTTTCTAGCTCGCCATGATCTTCACCAGGCTAAACATTTTTTTTTAGCTAATCTTCTCTGTCATATATCTTTCCTCTTATTATAAGAAAAATAAGTATTTATGACAGATTATTTGTGATGATAACGATTATTTATTACAAAACAGACTCATTTAATTAGTCGTAAATAAGTATTTTTTTTATAACTTGTTAAACAATTATGTCTTAAATTGTGAGTGATTAATATTTCTATAAAACGATGTTGTTTTTATAAATTATTTTATAAAAATATCTCTTATTTAAAATAGAATTATATAAAGAATTATGAAAATAATTGTAGGTTCATAATTTTGATGTGCATGTTTAGAACTTTGAGCTGTACATGATTGCTTTGTCGTTTTACTTTTTGTTTTTGTGTTACAATAGTTATTGTTCATGATGTAGTACTGTTAATTGGCGTATTATTTTGTTTCCCGCGATTAGCATGATCTTGATCTTAATTTCATATCCTACCCTGATGATCATGACTCATTTTCCAATAAAAACAATAAAACCTTGTCCTCCTCGATTAAAATATGCCATGAAAAAGGGTTTTGGTGTGTGGAAGCACTCGCTACGGATCAGGTAAGGTTCCTCGTCTTGATTGGTTTCATGTTGGAAGTTTGATCTCCATGATGGTAAAAGTAACGCAGCCTTTTTATTAGATTCAAACACTAACTTTTGTTCATTGTGAACATACGTACTAATCCCCTGTTAAAAAAAAAAAAAAAAAAAAATATTTACAATCACACAGTATCAAGCGCTGCACAATCTTTTTAAAATAAATAAATAAATATAAGATATACATGAAAAAATTAAATTTTTAAGGATAGATTCTACTTTTTTTTAAAAGAAGAGTGTGCGGTACTTGTATAACACATAACTGTATTTAGTATTATTCATAAAAAAAAAAATAATGCTACATATAGTCGTAAAGTGTGCAAGTACTGTACAGTCGTTTTGAAAAATAGTAAGACTACTATTAAAAAATTAATTTTCTTTTAATATAAATCTTATATTTACGCACTCACGTTTGTAATTATCATTTAAAAAAATTAATACAACAATTCACGTAGCCAATCGTGCCAATTGATCATTCACCTGAGCAACGTCTGATAAATGTTGAAAAATATATATATTTTACATCGTCAAAAAGTGATATTAGTGTTTTCATATATTAGATTGAGTAGTATTATTCTTTATTTTAGATTTATTTATAAATAGCTAAACTGACCGTATGGCACGTTTAATTATAGATAAACTGCTTGAACAAATAGTGACATCTACATGCGAGATGTCAATTATGTCCAGTTTATTTTCAGAAAATATTTTATTTCATTTTATCTAATTATTATAATTTTTTTAACTTATAATATAAAATAAAATATATAATTTAATTTTTTCAAATTCTAAAATAAAAATAATATTAAAAAATATATTTTAACAGTTTTTTATTCAATTTTTTATCTTTAATCTTAATCTATTTCATCTCATCTTATCTGTAAAAATAAACAAAGAGTCTATTTAGGAATATAAGTATTTTCAAATTTTTTAAAAATGATTTTATTATTATTTATAAATTATATAACTATTATTCATAAATTATTTTATTATTATTTATAAATATACCGTTATATATAAGAAAGAGTAGTTGTAGTGTTAAATAAGGGAAAAAAAAAGGACAATAAAAAAAGATGGTTTTGAGAGTGGTGCCAGAACAAACAACAAACTGGTTTGCACGTGAAGCTGCCCTTTTGGAAGGTAGTACGGGAATGGGACTGCCTTCGTCCTTACTTGTTGGCTATGCCCCTTGTGAGAACAGAAAGAGGTCATGAACATCCTCAAAATGTGTGTACGTTTATATACAGAGGCTCTGCTCTCACTGTTGGGAGTTCCTGCTGGACTCCTGTCAGTTGATTTTGATTTTTTTTTTATATGTATTTTTTTTAATATTTTTTAAAAAAATTATAATATTATTAAAAAATATTTATTTAATTATTAAAACAAAATAAAAATTAAAAAAAAAATCGATAGCCCCTAGCTGGAGCAATAGTTTTTTCTATATATATATATATGCAATTAATTTGAGTCTCATAACGTACCCTCCACCCATGGGTTTGATTGACCATTCTTTGACAAACTAACATATTTTAGCAACAGATATACATGAACTAAAACCAAGGTAGAAAGCTGTTCTACCTGTACGTACAATCCAATATCAAACTATTCTCTTGGGGTTGGATTTGTTTTGAAGTGTGAGGGATCAGTACTTATACGAGTATTTAGTTTTCACTATAATCAGTTTCATTCGACGTGAAACATACATGTTCTTAAAGAAATTTACGAGTCTAATTCATCTTATAAAATCGATTCTATAGAAAATAATTATGTATTCCTTATAAATATGTCCAAAATCTTATCCACAAGTAATGTGAAATTATTCCTCAACATCATCCCTTACGTGCAGGTTAATATTTTTCCTGGTTCTTGTCACGAAGTAAGTAGTGTGGACCCTCATTCGTCCTGTGGCGTGCTCTGATATCATATGAAATTACTATTTATTCTAAAAATTAAAACTGATAGGAAGATGTAGATTTTTATTATTTATTTTATATCTTAACAATTTCCTTCACGTGTGCACTAGACGCTCTCTCAATGAGTGGTCCAACACGTAGAATATTTAATTAAATGAGATAAAGTATAGAGTCAATATTTAAACTCAGGATTTCTGCTCTGATACCATGTAAAATTAATAGGCCTAACTCATATCATAAAACCGATTTTACAAGAGATGTTTATTCGTTCCTTATTAACATGTGTAAAACCTTATCTACAAGTAATATGAGATTATTTCTCAACAATTCCTTGTATCTTTCTTATTGGAGACATGCACGTATTGTTTTACGTCTAATAGAATCGATCTCTTAAAATGTTTCTCTACCTAGAATCCTTTCTTTTTTTTTTCCCCATTATAATTTTCACGAAGTAATGGACAAAAAGGGTAAATCATGCAAGTGAATAAAAAGAAAATCCGTTTGCAATCAATGGTGGGCTCTAGTCGTTTTGAAATCTTTTCCCTTGACCACTAGGTCCTTTCGAACCCTACCAGCACAGGCTACACAGTAAATTGGGGAATTCTTTCCTAATAGAGAAATACTTAATTAGACTAGACTTTATGAAACACACTTTGAAGGTGTTGGGACACTAGACTATTGATGACAAGCTTCTATATTATCAAAGAAAATTAGAAAAAAATAGCTGTTGAATACGGCCCTTTATTGGTTCCTTACTTGTATATCTCTAGATCTCTTTCTCTTGCTTTTGTTCATAACCTTAAAAGTTACTGTGCCAAACCACAAAACATAAAAACTGTCTTTTTCCTTCAACTTTGGCCTTGTCTTCCTCCCATCTTTTTTAAGGAAAAAAACTCTCCAACTATCTCTCTGCCTCCATTCTCAACTTCTTATCATTGTCATTTTGTTCGGAAGAATGATCATTAAGGTGGCCATGTCTGTTTGGAATTTCAGCTGTTTTTCTGTTGAAGCCAGTTGGAAAAGACTTCGAGGGTATTCATGTCAGCCCTGTAATGCTTCTGAGTGAATTCAAGCAGCATAGACCATGTGAAGTCGGGATATATCCTTGGACAAACAGTACTGTCCACCAATTCACTTGGTGGGCTTACCACCTTATCATTTTTTGGACACAAAAAGAAAGCTAGAGATTTCCTTGGACTCTTGCTGTTCACCACTGCCCGATGCAAGCAACTTTTGTATCTTCCATTTGAAAGTGCCTGCAAAGATTATCCCGGCCACTAATCAAGCTTCATGAAAGCTAAACAAATAAAAAATTCCCAGATTTACAGAATTGCAGCAAGAAGTACTACAAAAAGAAAAAAAAAAAAAAAAAGAGTCTGCTAAACTGCAAACTTTCTTACCATGAAGGTGTCGCCGATGTTGACAACAAAAGCGTTGAAATTTGGGATAATAGATCGCCACTCGTCTACAAACACTTGAAGCCCACCTACCTGGTCTTGGTGAAGGATGGTTAACGATGTTGGATCGCAATGAGGACCGGTGCCTAAAGTAAGGTCAGGTTTCTGGCATGGTGGATAGTAGTTGAGCCTCATTATCGAATCATTCTCCTCAAAATATTCCCTAAAATGGGCCCTGTTTACGCCTAGGCTCATTCCCAGGAGTTCCATGATCCCCAGAGAAAGAGTGTTCATTGCCTCGCAGTAGTCCTGGTAAACCCTCCTGTTCACAAGAAAAAAGGAATTCAAACTTCAAGAACAAGCAACATTAAAAAATCAAAATGGTAATACTGTTTTCATACCCGAATTGCTCGAAATCCGGACCCATTGTATTACATAAATACTCTCGGACAACATGGGATGATGTATGGTCTGCAGAATAGCGGAAGGAAAGTGTTTCTTTCCAAGGGAGCTTGGAGGAGAACCTCCCAGTGAAGCTACTGGCATAACCACAGTGCTCCCCAACTTTCCTCTGAGCCCTCTGCTTTGTCGACAGAGGCAACCCGAAGAAGTAGTCCATGCAGCCGTGAGCATCAGCTATTAGATTGTCATCCACGCCATGATTGACAACAAGGAAGAATCCATGCTTTCTGCAAGCCTCGCCAACGAGTCTCGAGGCTTCGGTTGCAGCAGCCGGGTCGCCAGAGAGGAAGCCGCCTAAGTCGACAAGGGGGACCGAAAGTTCCGGCGCATTAGGGCAAGGCTTTTCCTCGTCCGGCCATATGAACTGCTTTGGGATATTGGGTTGGTATCTTAGCACAGACGCATCAAAAACTAGGTCTTTTTGCTCAGTTCGCTGCTCTACTTTTGGAGGGTGAGCAGGCATCGACGGTATGCTTGTGATGCAGTCAATGGCCATTGCATTAATGGAGACTCTGTGGTTGGGGAGAGAGGGTAGTTTATGCGAAAAGAAGAAAGAAGAAGAAGAAGTGAGATAGAAAAGTTTGAGAAATGGCGATCAAAGAAAAGCCAAGGCCGTTCTCATTGGGGAGATCGGTGAACAAGCATTGGAATCTTATAGCAACCTCTTTCGTGCTCTTTCTCTGTAAATCTAAATTAAGAGTAATGCTAGATTTAAGTTTGGTAAGTCTTATACAAATTTTTTTTTTTTGTTTATTTATTTAAAGTAAGTCTCATTAATAAAAAATAATTTTTTTTTACATATTTTTAAGGTAGAGTTCACTTTTTTATAAAGATTTATACGAAATTTATCTATTTAAAATTTATACAAATCATTTTTATTAAATTAATATATATATTTTATTAGCAGTGTAGGACTTTATACTGTAGTGCGTTTGCAGCTTGGGTGCTTTGAATGGCCAAAATTAGACAATGCTCCATTTTCCAGGAGTAGTTGCCTTTTTATATTGCTGCAGGAAATGTTTTCCCAATGGGAAATGTAGCATTGGCTGTTTTTGAGAAGAAAAATTTTATTTATTATTTTTTTTTCTTACTAAATATATAATATATAGATGATAAATAGAGAAATTCAATTAGTTTAAAAAAAATAAAAAAAATAAAAAAATAATAATATGATGTATGATGCATAGAAATAATAAATAATAAATAATAAAGCTCGATTGAAAAGGGATGGACGTGCTAAATAAGTGCTAATGTAACTTTTTTGGACAAAATAATTTATATATAAAAAAAAATCAATTGGATATATTTCTATCTATGAGAAATCACATATCATTAAAGAATTTTAAAAAATTTACTTTATATTTCTATTTCAAGTCCGCCCTTATAATATCAGCGATATAAACAATAAAGAAATGATACCCTTTAAAAAGAATAGATAAATCTGAAACTAAAATTCTATTTTTTTTTCAAAAAGAGTGCATAATTTACACATTTTAATATGGATGCACTTCACTCATATTAATAAATGGAAAAATATATGCATCTGCCCCACACCGGCACACACTCAACCTATTGAGTGTAAAAAAAAAAAAAAATGATGTGAAGTGTGTGCCGGTGTAGGACAGATGCATAGCATTTCCCTTAATAAATAGAAGGATTTTTTTTTTTAATCAAAAGTGCTGATATTTATAGCATTCTCAATAGAATAGGCATAACAAAATCCCCATTTTAGCTAATATGACTATATTATGTCTTTGTCTATTTTATTCACATCTTATTTCCATTGAATTATCTATTTATACATTATATATTAATAAAATTATATTAAAATTGTTATCTTCTTTTACCAATTACTAATCAAAATATAATTAAATGATTGGTTAAAAAATCATATTTTTAATGGTTATTTAATGCTAATAATATACACAAAAATCTAGTTAAACTCATATAAAATTCATATAAAAAAACTCATATAAAATTCAATATAAAAATTTCTATATTCAAATAATTTAAATTATTATAAGGGCTGAGCATGTTGGAAAATATCATTTCCCAGCCAAAACAAATTGCCACGCAGGCCAAAGAGTTGAACCTGCATCCACGCAGGCAAAGGAGTTGAGACTTGGGTTGGTGGTGCGTGAGTTCGTGGCTTCTTCTCCCTTGAGGCTTCACGGTGGAAGATGACTGCAGAGATAGGACCAAGCGTTTAATTTGAGAGGGAACAAACGGAAATTGTCGAGAGAAGGTAGAAAAAAATTATTAAAATAAGATTTGGTTGATGAATAGTATAGATCAAAGATAGATATTTTTTTACATTCACTGTAGCAAAAATTAGATATTCAAGTCCTTTACCTATTCCGTTGAGGATGCTCTTTACTCCAACAAATATCTGTTGATCCCACTTCAAGTTCGAGTCCCACGATTATCTGTACCTAAGGGCTAAAAAGCCCACCTAGGAAAGGCACCTTGCCTCTTCAGGAAAGAGATTGAAAGGCAGAAAGTGGAAGTCGCAATGGCCCAAGATTTGTTGGGCATGTTGGGAAAAATAGCATACAATATTATATCGAATAATTTTATATATAATCGTAAAGTATATAAACGTCGCATAATTATTAAAAAAAATAAAATTTAATATTAAAAAATTAATTTTTTTATGTAAATTTTATATTTTATTAATTTTTTTCAAAACGATTATGCAGCGATTATACAATTCACGATTAATATGAGAATAGAAATTTGTAACCATAAATTGTGCTCCACGTGAAAAAAGTGAATATAACATAAGACCTATATGAAAAAAATTAATTTTTTAATAGTGTACTCTATTTTTTTAAATGATTATGCAGTGTTTACGCACTTTATGATTATATATGAAATTATTCTATTATGTTATGGTTCAAAATATCTTCTACTGATGGCAACCTATTTCATGGTTTAAAGAATTTAATTAAATCCATAAAAATTATTATTTTTTTACAAAATTTTGTACTTTCTTAAATGCAAATTTCTTTTCAATTGAACATTTTTCTTTGAAAAAAAAAAGACTTCTTATGGATCCGATAAAAGTTCTCAAATGATATGCAATATAACCTTTACGGGGTTCTTCATAGTTTTTATTCAAGTGGGGCGCTTCTTCTTCTTCTTCTTCTTTTTTTTTTTTTTTTTTTTTAAATGACTTGTTTTTCTCATATATATATATATATATTATATATATGCTATTATCATATGGTTGAAAATGGGACGAAAGTCAAGAATAATAACAGTTTCAACTCATCTCATTCTTGTTGAAACAGTCGGGTAAATAAATATCGCAAAGAAAAATTATATTTTCAAGCTGGTGTGTAGAACATACCTAGTAAAGTACTTACACGACATAATTTGATTTAGAAGGTAAAATCTAAAATTTAAATAGAATGATCCATTTGAGAATAAAATAACTCTATTGCAAAACCCCTCCAATATTTTTTTAAAGAAATTCTCCTTTTGCCTAAAAGAAGATTGAAATCCCAAATGATGCCATTGGATGGGAAATAGGAGATGTCAACTAGTGTGTAGTGGTGGGACTAGCACAGTGTACTGCATATATTGGAGGGAGGAGCCTTTGACTCTCCAAAAATAATTTCCCTTTGTAATTGACACAAAACAACTAGGTTGGATGTCACAACTACAACTGGAAACATGAGTGCCACCATTTGTACAAGACAATCTAGTTTAAGCTCTTTCATAATCCACTAAAAAGATTGCTAGCTTTTTTGCCCTATTTGTGCCATCATTTGCTGGTGGGCCCTTTTGGGGGCTACAATTTTAGAAAGAAATTTAGTTTTTTATTTTTTATTTTTATTTTTTTTTATGTAAATGGCTTCCAAAAGAGATGATGAATTTCCTGCAAATCAAATTTCATTTTAGGGTTCTCAATGTTCATATTTTATAATAAATTGAAAAAAAAATGCCAAAAAAAATTCAATTTTTCCACTATTTTTGGAAAATGGTAAAAAAAAAAAAATAATATTATGTTCCAAGAAAGAAAACCCAATTACCACTATGTGATTATTATGCCATGCATGAAATTAGTAATGGCTAAACCTGTAGGAACAAAGAGCTTACGTATGCGTTATCCCGATTGTTTCCCAGTACACGTGCTGAAAAGTGAAAAGCATTAGAGAAAAGCCATGATTCTGGCAATCTATAAAATCTTTCTTGGCCAAAAATGTCACTCTCCAAGGTACAACAACAACAACATCATCCTCATGACTTGAAAGCATTGGAGGAGGAGTAGTAGTACTCTTGCTCACACTAACTTTCCCTTCACTCATTTTAATTGGTCCAAAAATCTCTTGGTGACATGTTCTACATATTCTGCACAGTACCTACCTTTATTTTTAATTTTTTTTCCCATTCATTTTCCTGGACAGAGTGTAATTTCATTGGAAGACATGGGAAGATGATGACATGGGAAGACACAGGTTGCATGTATGTAGTGAAAATGGTGTAAGGAGTTTGGGGGCTTCAAGCTCGTTTGGGGGCTTCAAGCTCTTCGAATGACAAGGAAGAAAATCTGGCTTAAAAGGGGTGTAGTTGAGAATGTAAGAATTCTGAACTCCTCCCTTTGACCTCGCTTCCTAATTCCTAACCTTTTGCCATGTATTTTCATGCAAAAATAACAATTTCTGCCTTATGAACTACTATTTCCAAAATTCATGTCAAACTGAACCCTAAATCAAGATCTGAGTATTAAATTGTGAAAATTTGTTAGTTTTTTTATGGTGCAAATTGACAGTTTTGATAGGTAAGTTCATTGTGCAAAATTGGAAAAAACAAAAATAATAGGAATGCAAAATATATTAATTTTCTCTGTATTTATAGAAATGTCATAATAATCCATACATACATACATATATGTATGTATATGTATGCTAATGGCCAAATCCATGCGAGTCGGCTGTGGATCCATTTATTTTTATAGTAGGTTGCATGTGGTTGCATGTAAATGCAAACTCTATCATGCTCAAAGGAAATTGGGAACTTGGTCATAAAATACAGACATTGGAAAAGAGGGAGTGATAGAAGAAGGAAAATGGGGGAGCATGGGATCAGTTAGGGTTGAGGTGTTTCTTCTTTTTAGTAAATGGAGGTGAAATCAACACCAGTCAGAAAGAAGGTAAATGACAAGAGATGAGCCAAAGATCATGAAATGACATGACCTTTTATCAGTGTGTGTGAGATTGAGACATGAACATAGAACATAAGATTAACCAGAGTCAAATTACTTTAAACCTAAGAATCAGAAAATCTTTAACAGTGCAGTAATCATATGGATTCAGAACATCCCGACAAGATCTTGGTGGGTTTGCTCCAAATGCTCAATAAAATCAAATTGTGTTGCACTAAGCTCCATTTAGTACATGAACTGCTAAAGATTTAGTAGGTCAGGTTCATATAATAGATATCAATCGCTCGGCCGGAGATTCCCAACTCTTCTAGCCTTTCAAAACTGTAGGCTTAAATTGAAAGGCGGACAAGAATCCTCTCCATTTCACTTCAACCAAACACAAGAACAATATAGAAATTTCTGCTGTTTTTAGTTTCAAAATCCAAATCTCACGGCTGTACTGATCAATTTTAGCTCCTCCAGATAAATCTTCATTTAGTTGGATATTTTCTTTTAAAAAAGGATTCTAACGCATCCTTGAAATTGACTTTTCAGATGTATCTACATGTGCCCCTTGTGTCTATGTGTACATACTCTCATTTTAGAGCAACTTAGCCATTTGAGCACAAATCATGTTAGTTACTATATAACTAAGGTTCAAAGTCCTGGGATATAAATCCAATTTAATATATGTATATATATATATATATATAACATATATATTTAATAAAAGAGAACAATTGAAGTCTCAACTCTTTTTTATTGGTGTAAGTCTGAAAAGAGAAGTCTCGGTCAGGAAATAATAAAATGTCATGCAAGATTATTGAAATAGGTGGAATTTAAGTGAGGATAGATGCCAAAAGGTATTCAGATGAAAGTAGAGTAAAAAGAGACTGCAAAAACTCTTTGGACATTCTTCTGTGTGTCAGTTCAATGACAAGTCCAGTTGCTAATTGCCATATATGTGTCTACAAACGATCCAAATTTAGAGACCACATCACATAATTGAATTTGCCATGCTTACTCATTATGTTTGTAGGAAAGGAACAGGGTTGTAGTAAGGTGGATAATTAGAGTTTAAGAGCCTTACACATATCGAGAAGTTGTCATAGGTAAAGAATTTGCATCTTGGGTTGAGCTATAATTGAGGTGATTAAATGGCTTAGTAAGAACCATACTATAAGAATTGATGAAATTATTAATAGGTGTGAAAACTGTTGGCAATAAAATGGTTTTTCACTTTTCATAGCTGAATATGCTACATTCAAGACATGTTTAGCTGCAAAAGGTTTTAGTCAAAAAGGGAGTGTAAACTTAATGAGGTTTTCACACGTGTTTTGAATCAATGCTATAAGTGAGTAGTCGTGACTGCTATATTTGGCTTAGAAGGCAAGCAGATTGATGGAAAAACTGTGTTTCAATGCCATAAGCTTGAAGATACCTTCCATATGCATCAACCAGAAAGGTTGACAGGAAAAACATATCACCCTTCTAGATTGAAATATGTTAATTTTTTAATTTATACTTCTATATTTGATAGGACTATAGATATTAACTTGGTTTATGACATCAGCTACAATGTTACTGATCATGTTGATTCAAACATGCTGGTGATTTGGACTAATTAAAATCCATGACAGTTTACGGTTTTACTCTCTATAATCGTGCTATTCCTTGAAGAGCTATATCAAAATCGATAAGAAGAGCTATATCAAAATCGATAGCAAGAGCA
This sequence comes from Juglans regia, assembly GCF_001411555.2. NCBI lineage: Eukaryota > Viridiplantae > Streptophyta > Magnoliopsida > Fagales > Juglandaceae > Juglans > Juglans regia. Next base: position 6,288,674 of record NC_049910.1, on the reverse strand, counting down.
AAGGACTTAACATGAGATATCTTTTCCTTAGGGAGATTATGAAACAAAGTGCCATCTCAGTGAATAGGACAGTGGCCATAGAAAAACAAAAGATATATTAACTAAGCCTATTCGTGCTTTAGTTCAATTGCTTGGACTTTATTGATATTCATAGAATCTGAATTACACCCTTTGCGGATTAGCAGAGAAGGCAACTTGAGATGTTCGTTCTGCAAGAATGACTTGATGGAACAAAAGCCAATTTGAAGATTTACAGTTTACTTGCATTCCTCTCTTATTCATGCCCTATCTGACAAATGTAGGCTTTCAAAGCAAACAACATGCATCTTGATACCTTGTGTGTGCATGTTTTTCTGTTTTTTTTTTTTTTTTTAATTTTTGGTTAGTTTTTTTAATTCTTATTCACTTCTTGAATTATTCATATTAGGTCGAAGATGTAAGTATGTGCCTGGTTTCCAGATTTCTATCCGAGCCCCACTCAGGAGTCACATTATTCTCCACGGTGCTACCAACCAATCAAAGGGCAAAAGTTTGCAGGAGGTGAAGAATCGACGCATTTTAAATTGTTGGCATGGTCGCTGTCAAGCAAGCACTCCCCAATTTTTTAATATCCAGCAATGTAGTTGTCTGTTTCCCAAACATCTGGTTTGGTCCATAAATTTCAAATGAACTGAGATACTTTGCTGAATTATGAACTTCCCCCAAGTCTTGAAATCCTTCACTACAAGACGACAGAGAACATTAGGTGGAAAAGGAGAGAAGAGGGGGGAACACAAAGGACCCATCACTGGAGGCAACTAACATGATGGTGGAGTTGTCACCATGTCATGCAGATAAAAGTGCGTAGCAAATGAGTTCTCTCGATTACCGAATCCCATGATCTGATTGACCCGAAGAGGTTGGATCTATACACATATTATTTTCAGTCTAGAGTGTGTCACATTAGGACAAACACTGTTCTATCTTCTTATTTATCCACTAAAAAGGTTGCTTACTTTTCTCCTTGCCCTATTCCATTATTAGTTGGTGGGTCAGTTGGAGATTTTAGCTCATATTAGAAATGGGGGGCAAAGACAATCCGAACTTGATTTTGGTCTTGGATTTTTGAAGGAAAAGGCCGGTTGATAACAAAAGCATGTTCTCTTAGTTTTGGCAAAAGTTATGATTAAACCTGTTTAGGTTTAAACACCAACAACAAATTTCCCTGGTTTTTTTATTCTTTTGAACGGTGGTTTGGATCCAATTTATATCTAGAATCTCTTAGGATCTTGTTGACATTCTTACAAGGGATTGGTGATACGTGTTATTGCTCAAATAAAAGATTAGACAAACTGGTGGTTGATGCAGTACTAAAATGATAGCATGTCATAATTACATATATATGGATGCGAAGGTGACTAAGTTAGGAGATTGAGAATTATTTTAAAATCTACTTGGAATAGTAGATCCATTATATAACTACTTATGTGTATGTTTACATAATATATCTTATCAACTAAGTTGTCACTTTATTTGAACTGATATTTATGTTTATCTAATACTTTTATTATTACGTTAAAAAAATGAAGAAATAACTAAGGACTATTACTATTGTGCTACGTGCCGTAGTTACGATGATTTAACATGGTTCGGCAATATGCCTACATCCATAGGAGCGAAGGCTGAATTTTTACTAATTGTCAAAGGTAGGGTTATATCATATGTATTTATACTAACTTTCGTTTTGTTCCACTCGGTACGCTCCCCTCACTCCACTCCACTTCACTCTCGGCATCAGCCTGCTTTATCTGTATACGTGTTCCATTTGATATGAGCCAAATACTACAAGAACTTTGTCGGCACTGCTAATAACTAAGAAAGGATCCCTAAAGCGACATAAACTACGTTTTCTAAGTGGTATGTACTGTATTATTTGCTAAGACTTGCCTCCTCCATCAAATCACGTAGTACTGATCTGGCATGCAAGTGTGCAGGCTGAGGCTAGCATCTTGCTTTTCATACACTCTCATCTGCAGCAAATAGAGAGAAATTGAGAACAGGAGGACAAACACAAACACAAACAGAGCTTTCCAGATCTTTATTGGCAGGTTTCTTTTTTCAGAAACCAATTATTCTATCTGAGCATAAAGGAATAATATTGTAGTCTAGGGAAGCCAACTTGACAAAGTCACATCCTAGAAGACAGACTGACTATTTGTTTGATAGTACATTTGAGGGTTGAAGGACGAACAATAGTGTCCCACGTTTGAGTCCTTGCTGTGCCATTATCTCCGTTTGGGTTTGTTGGATGGGAAATAAGTATGTTGGTTTGCTTTGGGGAGAGAGAAGACTAATTTGGACAAAAAGCCTTGTTTTCTTCCCTCTTCCCCATTATATTTACACCGAAGATAGAAGCTGGTGGTCTTGTTTTGTCAGTTGTACACTCAGCTTCCATAAAAGATGGTCGGGGGACATGCCATTGGGTGATCTGGTTTTTATGGAGACTCGATCATCATCAGCCCAAGGTTGGCTTTGTAGAGCCATCCTCTTTAGCTTTTCGTGAAAAGCTACCAAGTAAAGTCAATAAATTATTATTATTAGGAATAATGCTAGATAAAAGTTGTAGTAGTTATAATCTCTTTAAAAACAGGTTCTATGTTTTTTTAAGGAAAATGCTGGTTCTTCCTGCTAGAAGTTACCACTGAGATTTTATTATTATTATTTTTTACTTTATAATTAAGTATTTTTTAATAATATTATGATTATTTTTATTTTTTTAAAAAATTTAAAATGTAAAAAAATACATGTAAAAAAAACCAAAAAATAAAAATAAAAAATCAGAAAACAACTAACGGGAGCCCAGTGAAAGAGAGCTCAGAGCGGTAAGAGTAGCACCACCCTTTTTTTTAAACAGCATGCACAGAATTTGCATATCTCGACTTATGTCTCCAAAGAATGACCACAGTCGTGTGTTGCTGTTCTCTGCAATGGCAGATCTCTACTCGATTTTCATATCTGGTACATCCTTGGAAATGAAGACTTGTTCAAATGGATGGATATTGTTAGTTACTTCTGCTGTTGGTCTTTCCATAAAGTTAAATGATAGTAAGAAAAGACATCCAAAAAGTGGGGAAATACATAAATGGCTCTGCATTTGTGTAGCTGGACGCTCGTATATACTCTTTTCTCATATGCTACAATTTTTTTAGGTCTTTGTCAGCAGCAGATGCTAAAATATTATGTTTAGATTATAACTTAAACGTAAGCTGGTTCAGACAATTCACTGAACAAAATGTGATTCAGATTCAAAGCAAGCAAATATGTCAAATTAGTCTGTAGCATTCATATATACTGATGCAATTTTCAGTATGCCTGTGGTGTGCCCTAACAACCCGGGACCAGAAAGAAGAGCTCGGGGTACCTAGTGGGGAATGCCTCCGATGTCTGAGTCAGAAAAAAGTTATGCTCGATCTTATGATAATTGATCAATTTATGAATCAATAGTATGTATCTGATTGGCTATTTATAAAGTTTGAGGTGACCTAATATTACAAGACACCATAGACATGACTCTTAGTGCCCAGTTTTGATATGTTACATTCTCTGGCATGGTTTGGCTGTTACTAGTGCATATCCAGCGCAAATATCTTGCTTGACCTTATCTTCAGAGGTACGTATATCATTGGGATACAGTTAGTCAGGTTTCCATATGGGTTATGCTCTTCTAGGACTTATCTTTATGGACTGATCCTGACGTTAGAGGGATATGAGTGATTGAGTTCATCCTTGAACTCATATGATGCATTTGACATGGTTGATCATTTAATCGCCCTCTGTCGTGTGAATCTCACGTGACCATACCTTTAATTGCCTGTAGCTCTTTCCTCACCTACCAAACATATTTATACCTAACATACATATATATACGAGAGAGAGAGATCCTGTTATAACTTATGATATACATAGCATGGATTATATTCTACATGGTAAGGTATAACCTAAGTGACGAAGATAATATCTCGTTGTAATATTCTAATAAAACATCTTAATAAAAAAATTTCTCAACAAATTATTATTAATCAATATTATAGAATCTGTATTGCAACCTACGAAATGGAGTTGAATACTGGAAAAAATTGGTGAACTAATTGGAGTTACAATGTTTTGAACATAGAGATTTGTGGGCCTACTGTAGAAGTTATTACTCTGGTCTTCTTGGGTGAGTAAGAGTATTCATACCCTTGGAGTTTTTTGAAAGAAAACACTATAGTCATAAAAAGATCTCACACTGATGTACCAATATGCCACGTCTCCCTTTTTTTTTTCCTCCTTTCCTCGTGCCTCTCCCTTTCCCAACCCCTCCCCACCCCCTCAGTCCGACCGAGAGAAGAGAGAGAGAAAGATCTTGTACCTATTGGTGAGGGGCAACAGCAGCGACGATGATGATGAACACAAGGGTGAAGGGCGACGTTGGAGAGTGGTGAGGAAGGTGAGGGGTGAGGAAGGTTCAGCAGTGACGTTGGTGAGAGGCTACGGCAGCGACGTCAATAAGGGGTTGGGAAAGGGAGAGGGAAAGGGGGAGGAGGGGAGAGGCACGAGGAGAAGGGGGAGAAAAAGAAAAAAAGGGGAGACGTTGGGAGAGGGGGAAAAATAGAGAAAAAAAAAAAATTAAAGGAAAGACGTGATGCCACATCAGTGTGTAGAATCCTTTTGTATCTCTAACAGCTCTATTTTTGAAAATGGTAGCAAACTCATAGCTCATCAAAGAGATTCTAACCACTTGGGTTGGGTAGGTTGGCATTCACATGAAAGTTATGAAACTATATTCTATTCAACAGCAGCTTTATCCCCATGCAAATAGAAATCCTCCTTCCCAGGAAGAGGAAAAACGACTGCTCCAAAAAACTGCATCTGCTGCTTCCTCTATTTCCTTGATTGTGCCAACTGCGTCCTCGCACTACCTAATTATTTATTTCTTCAATAGGCTACAATTAATGGCTTTGAATGCATTTAAAACCAGCCCCTGCCTACCAACTTACCAACCATCTTATATTCATACTTTTAGGTGCTTTTTCGAATCGAGTTCTCCCTGATGAGTCTCATTCTATCGATGGCGACTTAGAAATGGAATGAACTGGTTCACTCTAAAACTCCTTTCCCTGGGAAAACAAGAATACTGGATACATGCAATTGAACGTAGAATAAGGGTCATGCTACGACAGTAGGTTTCTCCCTTCTTGTAAAGTCCTTCAAACTTCGATACAGATAGTGCCAAATGCGATTACGGCTTACTTCATCACAGTCATATCTAGAAAAGAAATTCCTTCCATAAGTTGCCCAATGTTCCTTCACAACGTTAGAGACGGATACCAACTTCTAGCCTGGTTTCTTGTCTCTGTTTCAGCATGCAATTATTGAAAGCCAAGTTAAGACAGCCCTGTTATTTGGAGATATCGAAGTCATTTCACATGGGAACTGATGGTTTAGATAATAGAGGCAGGATGGAAATGTCATCTTTCAATGTTTGTGTACCCTTCATATAACTATGAAAACTTGTGCTAAACCATACATTGAAAAGTAAGGTTTTTTCGTTGGCATAACAAAAGATGAAGGCCATAACAACAATTAAAAAGGAATGGAATAACGAAAAGCATGAATAAGTGAAAAGGTCAGTTGCCAAATTTTATTGAAGGCCACCACACAGACATAGCTTTAAGTTTCCACAGAAGCTTCAACTTTCTCCATCACTGGCTGATCAAATGGATAGCCTTAATTCTCGGGTTAAGGAAACAATAAAAGACAGGGAGGAGCAATTGAAGAGTAACTGACTCCCCAAACAGAACCAACTGAATATATGACCCAGTTAGATTGAGGACAACATACCTGAAATTTGATCATGAAAGAAGACTTCGATAAGCTGGAAAGCCCATAAATTTTACTGATCTGAGCCCATATGAATTTTCATCTCAAGGATCAAAAGATGTATACATTTTTTTCCTACCTCCAGTCTCCAAATAGTCAGAAATTGGATCTACTACTTCAACGCTGAAGTTCCCATATTTAGTAACTCCAAGACGAGATAGGTCAATGTCCAGAATGTATCCCAACTTTATTTCATTAATCTGCATCGAACTTACAAAATTGTAGTATTATGATAAAAACACACATACACACACATTCAATGTAAATGAAAAGTGGAAAAATACAAAATACTTATGCTGCTTAAAAGCAAAAGGAGTAGTTAAAATATCAAGTTGTAGCTCAAAATATTTTGCAATTAAGGTCTTCATATTTTTCTGTCGGAAATTAAAAACAAAACCATTTTGAGAGAATGAGAAGAATGAACAATGATCTACATAGTATCTGACATAACAGACAAAGCATGGACATAGTAGTAGAAGGGACAAAAAACAAGTAAAAAGAACATCGAGAAAGTATTGGAGTTGATATTATTACAGACAGATTATTGCTTGGCTGCAAGAACTAACCCTTATCTTGCCTGTTTGTACAGTTTTATTTAGCAAGAAATGCCTATTGACTGGTTTAGAGAATTGATGTGTGCAACATTTAATGTTGCCAATAAGAATAGTTAGTTGACAGCACAAGCTACTGTAATTCCGCACATTCTTTAAGGTGAGTAATGGAGTCTCTCTCAGCGATCTAAAATGATGAAATATATGACAACCCAAAGTTGACACTAGGAGGATACAGTCAAAATGAAGAAAAGTTTCAACAAATGGGTCAAGTATCAACTTTCTCTTAAAGGCGTGAACTTTCACAAGTATACCATGTAGAATTGTCTAGGAACTTTATTCTTGTTTTTTTAATCAGTAAATAAGAATTTTATTGATGAGAACTAGGCATATTTCAGGCTCTTTAGAAAATAAGTATACAACTAGGAATGTTATTCTTGTTAATATTTAGAACAGCAATCAAGGCTTCCGATGACACTCAACATGGTTCTTCCCACACAATAAACACGCTGAAGATATTTGAATCAATCTTTCAGCTGAACAAAGGCAGCAACTTGTTGAGCCATAAATTCAGACATGCAAACACATAAAAACACATTTTTCCATACACAAATGACGGTGCACCACGGGAGGAAGAGGCGGAGTGGAAGAAGGGGTGGAGGCAATGGTTTCTAGGGTGGTGAATTAACCTCATCTCTGTGAAGAGCCTGAAATTGTCAGCAGCTATTAAACCCTAAATTGAGAAACCCCGAAATATATGTTCTACCATATGTCTTAATGGAATGCCCATCCGCTTTCAGTAATTGAAAAGATCTTCAACAAGAAAGTGACTAACTAACTAACTATATATATTAAACAAAAGGGAGAGTATGTCAGTCCTCTCTAGTTAGACTGCTCTGTTGTTTGGGAGCTGCAGCATTTCATGTAATTCCACTGTAAGTAGTTGTAAATGCTGCAAAGTTCGGTTAGAAACACCCTGGCTACATCGGTGTTTTGTTCTGAGCAGCAATACCATATAGCTTGGAAGGCCACTTCCTTGCATTTTGCCAAACTTTCAATGGGGTGGGAAGGACTACTTTGCTCAAGGATTACTTACCCCAGTACTCATTTGCATGGATAACCAAGGCTGCCAGTTTTTTCTCATCCTTTCATGAATCATATAGATTCTTTACAGTTAAAATTATTTTGCTTATTTTTTCCTCCTTTTTCAAAGTGGTCCCTCTTGTAATTTTCTAGTGCATTTAATTTCCCTCCCTTGGATTTCAATTTTTCCATTGCATTTATCCAAGGACAGAGAACAAAAAAAGAAAGAAAAAATCACCTCAAGACAAGAAGTGACAGCAACTAGGATTTAATCTTATACAGGAAGATAAACAGGACAGAAGAATAGGAATCAACAAGAAGAGGCTCAGATAATATAAGTCAATAAGAGTGTTTCCGTAAATCTTGTCAGCGATGGATTCAGGTGCAGGCTGACCACTGTTATTGAACTGGAAAGCAGACAGCAATGGCATTTTGAGTTGGAATAAACTAGATGATGTCATTGCTAGTAATATGAATCCCTCGGATTCTGCAACAAACATCAGATGCAAAAAAAAAAAAAAAAAAAAATTGCATTCACAAACTTCCACGCGGCTATGGTAAATGTTCTCTCGGAGATATTGACAAACAAATGGGGCAAAGATGATCAAGTAAAAGTATATACAAATCTGAGAACTGTGATCATCAAGACAATTAGGTTTGGTTGTATTTTATGACTTGCTCTCATCATAAATCCACCATTGGCCAGTGAATAACTGTTGAATTGCAGAGAGTTGGGAGGATGGGGGGATGCACAGCCAAAGGAAAATGAGTCAATTTTTTATCGCAGTTTTAAAGGGAAGACACTGGAAAAAAAAAAATAAGGGACTGCACTGCTGCCAAGCAGCTCATCATTCAAAATTAATGGAATTGCAAAAGCTGTAATACCACCTTGTTTACATAAACTTTCCTACGAAAATTAGCTACTATAGTTTGAATAGCAGCCAATTAAGAAACTTGCCAACCAAAGTTTTTCCAACATCATTCCCTGCAGCAATTTTGGTAATTATCTGCAATTTGAACATAATTTAGCTATAAATAGAGACTGGCACTCAAAGCAAACAGTTCCAATTCAAATCTAGCATCGAGCAAGGGAAAACTGACCTGTGCAGCTTCTCGATTGAAATAGCGCCTATCACCTCATAACACCAACAACCCATTCTTGTAATCCTCAGGTGGCAATGGACTAAGCAATGCCTACAGAATAAATTCTGATTCATAACGAATCCACAATCACCAAACATAAAAAAGAATTCCCTATTTCCAAGAAATGTGAGAATTTAAAACCTGGATCCAATAATTTTCTTGCATAAAAACTTTGACCTCCAAAACGTATAGTAAAAGAAATCAACAGAAGACCAATCATGACCAATCATGCTATGTTTTGATTGCAAGAGATTTCAGGTAAACAGAATGGCTCTTGACGAACTCTCTCGCTGTCTTTTACATTGAGACAGAGAGAATGAGAGTCGGAGAGCGATTGGGCTAGAGTGATGGTTTTGAGAAGCAACTCAGCAAGGGTACTGAAGCAGAAGATCTCAAGAGAAAGTTCTGCTCTTGCATCCTACACCGGATCTTTATTTTTTATCCTTTTTTATTTTGTGAACAGGGTAAACCACACAGTTAAACCCATTGATATAATTCACAGTATCTACTCCACGAATGCAAATATCGTTGCTCTTAAAACAAATTACGTGCTAATTTGTCGCAAGTCGTCCCAGCATTGCTTACATTTGATTAAAAAAATAAAATAAAATGATTCACCCTTTAAGTACCATTGCTTACTTTTGCGATACACACAACTGGCTGACAAATTTGAGATAGAGAAGTCATAGGCACAAAGACGTGAACAGTGTAACAAAGAAGTGAACAAGGTAATTGTATATATAATCACAGTGCATTGTTGTTTCTTGTTGTTGGATATTATATGCCCGTGCATGAGACACGATAATTATACACACATCTTCGGGGTTTTGGAAGAACATGATCATCCGAAGGCGACACTTCTATTATAAGCAGCGCATTTCTGGCTGTCCGATGAACAATTCAGTCTCCGCATGATCTATGTTCGAACCCTGGCTACAAGGACGACTCCTCCTGTTGGTTAGTGTAACTATGTCTTTCTCTTGATCGCCTGGTAACTGCTGCTGATCTTTTGCACCGCACTGATGTCACCAGGGTGGAAAAAGAAAGTGATAAACTTACAATATCTCTAACAGCTCTATCTCAAATGTATATAACTTAAATACTACACAGTTACACATGCAATCATATATCAAATGTCATGATTCCTGATTTGCCAACAGGAGAAGGATCAGAGCAAAAAGATAATTTTTGGTTTGGAAATGTTGTTTTATGATCAATTCCCAGAAGGGAAGCCAACTAATTAAACATGCAAATTCACTTTAACGGTATCTTGTAGTTGCAGGGTATGAACAGATGAGTACTAAAGGTAAATATTGAAGGTTCACCTTTCCGCTAATCCTTGCATTCTCTTCTAAAATAAGTCTCTCCTGAGTTTCAAATGAATGTATTAGAAATTAGTACTTGGACATGCAACAAAAAGTTATAAATAGAGAGCATATATTATTGGTCTTCAATGGCATATTACGTACCTTTTCCTTTAGATGCTTTATGTGATCCATTAATATCCGAGCCTGTCAATTTAGGCCATTTCCCCTTTGTTAGCTTCTACAACATTCGTTTTCTAAATGCATATGAAAAATGATAGATATTTGGTTGTGTTTATTATCTTTCAATATATATTTGATTGCTGAGAATGGCATATAGGAAGTGAAAAGATGGCTTCCAGCTTCTCAGCTTCCTCCCCCCTTTCAATGTCAACCGGTCAAAAATTTCTGGAAGAAAACTGTGTTGATATGTACCTTTCTTTCCCTGATCCGCTGTAAGCTTCGCACCAGCTGGTTCTCCATCTCTTGAAGTTCTTCAGAATTGCAAAAACTTAAACCATATCCAAAAAGTTGCCTACAGCAAGCAAATTTCGAAGTGGAAGAATTCCAGATGAGACTGGGATCAAAGATCCAAGTAACAAATACAGCAAGGAGAGCATTGCCAAAGCAAGAGAAGAACCTTTGAGAAACATCAAGAAGTCCAATCTTCTTTTCCATGATGGCAGTTTCGCTTCGCAATTGCTGCGCGTGTAATTAGTTTTAGGACATAGGATTAGGTAAATAATTGATTCTTATTGTTTGTGGAATTCAGGAGTCAAAATATATATGTTCTTGAGAGTTAAACTTGCACATCAAACTCAAAAGTGTCCAATTTGTTAGATCATTAGCATGGAATTATAGTGTTATATCAGCATTGTAATAATAGATACATACATACGAATCAGATTTTATTCGAGTCATTCAACGCTATTGGTTTTAATACTTAATGCATTATTGGCAGTATCATCTTTATCATTATGTTTTAACTGCCAGAGCTAGCTATAAAGCGTTAGCATACTTTCTATGAAGAATCAGTTGTAGAAAAAGAATAATCTATTAAAGGTGAAAGTAACTTATAAATCCTAAAAAGTACAATTTCAAAGAACAATCAAGAAGTCCAATCTATTTGAACTATGTTGTGTGGTCCATGACAACCCACTCTATCGACACTGGCCCAGTGTTAACCCTTTTTCTTTTGGTGGTTTTACTCATCTATCAGTATTCAATGACTTAACACTATGCACATACATATTACCAAGATATTTTAATCCAACATATAGGTTGCCCCATCTATGACTTGAACTCATGACGTGATCTCTGCTCTGATACCAATTGTTAAAGACCCAATCATTGGCCCAAAAGTCCTAAGACTATTGGATACTAATTTAGTTAAACTTTTAACCCTCCAAACCATAACATTGAATATGAGCAGCATTACATATTCTTCTTAACTCAGACTGCTACTGTTCACAACACCATGAACTTGCCTATCATCACCCCTTAGCAACCCCAAAACGCACTCCTCCCCCTACACTCTTGCATGCAGACCTTAAATTCCTTAAATATTTGCTGTACTTTTGCCTCAATGAACAATAGCAAAACTCCATTCATTAATGCCGTGTAGCTAGAAGTTCCAGAGAGAGTTCTTTTATGGTGTGTTGGGGTGGCTGGGTTTGGAGATCAAAAGGATTTGGATTTGGTCTTTAAAACCCAAATCCCTTATTTGTGGATTATATATTAAATCTGGATTTGGATTCACACTAGGGTTTTAACATTTTCAAAATCATAGGTTTAAAATCATGGTTGATTTTAGGATGGTGCAGTGCAAGGAATTGGGAGTTGAAGTGTTGAGGTTGGGTGCAATGCAGAAGAATGAATTGCAGTGTTGAGATTCATTACGATATGCAGCAGAAGGGAATACGACATCGTATAGTTGGAATCATATGCAATGCATGTGTTCATTAATAGATTGATAAGTCTGTTTTAGCCTTACTTACAAATAGGAAGTTATGATATTGTCCTTGTAACAGAAATAACTAACTCACTCACAGGAGTTATTGTATATAAACCTACAGAATGCTATGAGAAAATCATTTGAAGCCTTATACATAAATCATTTTCTTGGAGGTTCTGATCCCTCGAATGATCAGAAGTATTTCTTTCTCTTGTTTTCTTGTTCCAGTTACTAGCATTCTATAACAAAGTGGCATCAGAGCAGTAGATTCTTGGTGGTCTTGAAGCTGTGCAATTACTGGGTTGAAGCTGGCGGAAGGCACGAGATACAAGGATTTGGAAAAGTTGGTTTTGGGGTTGAGACAATCGCAAGAGTAGCAGCAGAAGAGGGTAGATCAGCAGAGAAGAGTCGAAGACCATCAAGGTGCTATGGAAGAATTAAGTTCCAAGATGGATTTGTTATTAGAGGCTATTAATGGGGGTTGTATTGGCTCAAGAAATGGAAATGGAAGTGGGAATACCAGGCATGAAGAAGATAACTCTGTTGTTCCTTTTCAAAGTATCAAGATTGAATTTTCTAGGTTTGATGTGAGAATCCAATAGGATGGATTTACAAGGCTAATCATTATTTTGCCTTGCATCCCATGCCTGATGGTCAAAATGTTCTAATGTCTTCTTTTATATGGAGGGCAGTGCCTTAGTCTGGTTCCAAGATGCGGAAGAAACCGGCAATTTCAGCACTTGGGAATCATTTGTAGCAGCCTTGCAACTAAGATTTGGTAATTTTTCCTATGATAATCCCATGGAAGCCATTACTAGACTTGGAAAAACTGCTTTTGTTCCAACATACAAGTCTCAATTCGAGATAATTTCTAATCGATTGAAAGGGTTGTCTGAAGTTATTAACTGAGTTGTTTCTTAAGTGGGCTAAGAGATTAAATAAGGTTGCCAATTAGAATGCTGCATCCACAGAATTTAAATTCTTCTTTTGGGTTGGCTAAGATCCAAGAAGAGTACATTAATAGTACTTGAGGAAGCTATAGAAATGTGATTGGGCATCATTCTTCTCATGTGTCACATTCTATAGGAGATGAGGCCTCTAATCATCTAGGGACAAGTGTGACAACAAATTCTGTTTTCAGAAAGGAACTTAATGTTGGAAATTAAGGGGAGAAATTTTAGAAGCATCTTACATGTTCAAAAGGTTTCTCCAGCAGAAATGAAAGAAAGAAGAGATAAAGGCTTGTGTTATTTTTGTGAGGAAAAATGGAATCCATCTCATAAGTGTAAAAAGGCTAGAATTTACTTGATGGAAGGCATGGACCTATGTTCAAATGTTAATGAGGATTTGCACGTGGAACTGGTGGATATTGACAGTTTTGAGGAGTTCAAGTTGGAGTGTGAGATGCATGAGATTTCTTTGAGTGCCATACCTGGTTCTTTAAGCCCAAGAACCATGAGGATCAAGGGAAAAGTCAAAGGGTGTTCTGTCATTATCTTGGTAGATACTGGCAGCACTCATAACTTCCTTGATCCAATGGTGGCCAAGAAAGTTGACATGTATGCAAATATGAAGGAACAGATTGAAGTTCGAGTTGCAAATGGGGAGAGGGTAAGAAGTAAAGGGTTGTTGCAAGGGGTTTAGTTTCAGATGCAAGGAACTGAGTTTGTAAGTGATTTTTTTCTGCTTTCACTGGGTGGTTGTGATGCAGTTGTGGAGATGCAATGGCTGAGTACTTTGGGTTCTGTGTTGTGGGATTTTAATAATCTCACTATGACTTTTGAGGTTGATAAAAAACCTGTGATGTTGAAGGGTTTAAGTCCTAATAGGCCTAAGTTGGTGGAAGAAGTTCAATTTTGTCAACTTACTGCAGTTGAGAGGAAGGGAATTTTTTTACAGATTGCTCCTCAAGATTCTACTAAGAAGTTGCCAATTTTGGATCCTAGCATTGAAGAGGTGTTGTTGAAGTTTGCAAGAGTATTTGCGGAACCTAAAGGGTTGCCTCCTAAAAGGAATAAGGATCATTAGATTCTCTTTGAAAGAGGGAACTCAACCTATATCTGTAAGACCATACATATATATCCCTTTTACAAAAGTCTAAAATTGAAAAAATAGTGCATGAGTTGTTAACTGCTGGGGTGATTCGAAATAGCCAATCTCCCTTCTCTTCTCCTGTACTTTTGGTGAGGAAATCAGATGGAACATGACATATGTGCATGGACTATAAGGCTCTCAACAAAGAAAAGATAAGTTTCCAATACCTGTGATAGATGAACTCTTGGATGAACTGTTTGGGGCAACAATTTTCTCTAAGTTGGACCTCAGATCAGACTACCATCAGATTAGAGTGAGGGAAGAAGATATTGAGAAGATAGCTTTCAGAACACATCATGGGTATTATGAGTTTTTGGTTATGCCTTTTGGCTTAACCAATGCTCCAACAACTTTTCAAACCTTCATGAATGAGGTATTTCAGCATTTCCTTCGAAAAGTTGTTATGGTTTTCTTTGATGACATTCTTGTCTATAGCAAAACTAAGGAGGATCATTTACAGCACTTGTCTTTGGTGTTGGATACCTTAGCAAAAAACACATTATTTGCTAAGAGGAGATTGATTATTTGGGCCATTTGGTCTCTACAGAAGGGGTTAAAGCAGATCCCTCTAAAATTAAACCCATGATTGAATGGCCATTGCCCAAAACCATTAAGTCCTTAAAGGGTTTCCTTGGACTAACTGGTTACTACAGAAAGTTTGCGAAATGATATGGTATAGTAGCTAGCCCACTCACTCAATTGCTAAAGGAATGATTCCTTTGTATGAGGACCCGAGGCTTCTAAGGCATTTGAGGCCTTGAAGTTAGCTATGACTAATCCTCCTGTGTTAGCTATGCCTAACTTTTCTAAAGAATTCTTAATTGAATGTGATGCATGTGGTAAGGGAGTGGGTACTGTGTTAATGCAATATGGGAAGCCCTTAGCTTATTTGAGTCAAGCTTTGAAGGGTAAGACATTGGATTTGTCTACCTATGAAAAAGAACTATTGACATTGGTATTGGCAATTAAAAAATGGAGGCCTTATTTGCTTGGAGGCACCTTTGTGATTAAAACAGACCAGATAAGTTTGAAGTTTCTACTAGAGCAAAAAATTGGAACTTCTTCACAACAAAAATGGATTAGCAAGCTTTTTGGTTATGATTTCAAGATTGAATACAAGAAGGGGAAGGGCAATGTAATTGTTGATGCTTTATCTAGAAGAGAGGAAGGCTCTGAATCGGGTGCTCTTTTGGCTGCTATAACAATATTGGATCCCATTTGGTTAGAGGAATTAAAATCTTCTTATTTGCTGGATAAGAAAATATCTGATATTTGTGGGAAGCTACAACATGGTTCTTTATCTACTTCTGAGTTCGAGGTTAAGAATGGCTTGTTGTTCAAGAAGGGGAGATTATTTTTGTCTGCTACATCTCCACTTAAACATCAAATTCTCCATTTTGTTCACAACAGTGCTGTGGGAGGCCATTGAGGGTATCAAAAGTCCTTGCAGAAAGCTAAGGCAGATTTCATATGGGCTGGTATGAGGAAAGATGTGAAGAAATTTATTAAGGAGTGTTCAACATGTCAAAAGTGCAAAACAGAAAACATGCTTCCAGTAGGCTTATTACAGCCACTGCCAATACCAACTTCTTCATGGAGTGATATCTCTATGAATTTCATTGAGGCCTTGCCACCATCAAAGGGATTTTCTATAATTTTTGTAGTGGTGTATAGGTTTACTAAGTATGCCAATTTCTTGCCATTATCTCATCCTTATACAGCTGCTACAGTTGCTCAATTATTCATTAATCAGGTTTTCAAGTTGCATGGGATGCCCAACACTATTGTAACAGATAGGGATGCGGTGTTCACTAGCAGTTTTTGGAAGGAAATTTTCAAGTTGCATGGCACGAAGTTAAACTTTACCTCAGCTAACCATCCTTAATCCGATGGTCAAACTGAGATAGTGAATAAGGCAATACAACATTATTTGAGGTGTTTTGTGTTTGAGAGACCAAAATAGTGGGTTCATTGGCTATTGGGCAGAGTATTGATACAACATTAATTAGGTTTTCAAGTTGCATGGGATGCCCAACACTATTGTAACAAATGGGGATGTGGTGTTCACTAGCAGTTTTTGGAAGGAAATTTTCAAGTTGCATGGCATGAAGTTAAACTTTCCCTCAGCTAACCATCCTTAATTAGATGGTCAAACTGAGATAGTGAATAAGGCAGTACAACATTATTTGAGGTGTTTTGTGTTTGAGAGACCAAAACATTGGGTTCATTGGCTACCTTGGGCAGAGTATTGGTACAATACTTCTACACATTCTTCTACAAGAATAACTCTTTTTGAAGCTTTGTGTGGCAGACCACCTTATTCCTTCTTCCTTGTTGCAATATGTAGTTGGTACAACACATAATCATGTTGTGGATTCTAGCTCAAATCAAGGGAAGAAGTTTTGGGAATGATTAAAAAGAATTTACTAGCTACTCAGTCTAGAATGAAGTAGTATTATGATAACAAGCATATTGATAGACAATTTGATGTGGGAGATATGGTCTACTTGAAATTGTAGAAGTACAAGCAGAAAAGTGTTGCAGCTATTCCTTATCCTAAGTTGGCTCCTAGATTTTGTGGGCCATTCAAAGTTTTAGAGAGAATTGGTGAAGTTGCTTATAAGCTGGAATTGCCCTCAAATGTTGTAGTGCACCCAGTTTTTCATGTTTCCAGGCTTGAGAAGCATGTGGGTCCTAATGTGAATGTGTCTCCTTTGATTACTTTTGCTGATGCTCATGGACATGCTAGACTGGAACCATAATGTATCCTTGAGAGGAGAATGACACCTGTCAACAATCAGCCTTTCATTGAGTTGCTTGTGAAATGGAGATGAACACCTTAGGAAGATTCTTCTTGGGTACCAGTAGAGCAGCTTAGATTTCAGTATCCTGACCTTGTGGGCAAAGTCTTTTGAAGGGGAGGGAATTGTTAGGATGGTGCAATGCAAGGAATTGGGAGTTGAAGTGTTGAGGTTGGGTGCAATGCAGAAGAATGAATTGCAGTGTTGAGATTCATTGAGATATGCAGCAGAAGGGAATATGACATCGTATAGTTGGAATCATATGCAACGCAAGTGTTCATTAATAGATTGACAAGTCTGTTTTAGCCTTACTTACAAATAGGAAGTTACGATATTGCCCAATCCTCAAAACTCCGACCATTCCTCTTTATCCATATGCAATGCCATAGGCAAATTGGTATCATCTTCCACATCGTTGCAATTTTATAATTACCTCAAATGCCTTGCCAGCTAGCCAAAAAGTCAACAACCCTTCTTGGCATTACCAAAACAAGTCCCACTCTAGCAAAGATATCATTCCATAAGTTCATGGCTACATCACAATGCAATACTAGGTGATCCACAGACTCCCCAACAACCCTTCTTGGCATTACCCAAACAAGTCCCACTCTAGCAAAGATATCATTCCATAAGCTCATGGTTACATCATAATGCAATAATAGGTGATCCACAAACTATCCACTTTTCTTACACATATAGCACCAATCCAATACCATCAATCGGCGTTTTCTTAGATTATCTAAGGTAAGAATCTTCCTTAGTGAAGCTGTCCATACAAAGAAAGAAGGTTTTAGGGGGGCCTTAGTCTTCCATATGTTCTTCCATGGGAATGTTCTTGTAGAATGTGTCATGAGGGACTTGTAGTATGACTGTACAGTAACGTTATTGCTAAGCTAGAGCTAGGACCTCCTATTCATTCACTTGGGAAGCGAGTAACGTTAAAATCTCCCCCAAGGCATCAAGGGAGGCTCCATAAGCTACAAAGACCAACCAACTCATCCCACATGCCTCTTCTCTTAGTATTGGTATTGGGACCATAAACACCGGCAAATGACCATTGATACCTATCTTCCACATTCGTGAAAGAAGTAGCCACTGTATAATCCCCCACACACTCATCCAATTTTTCCACCACCTTTTTATCCCACATTATCAAGATGCCTCCCGAAGCCCCCTTAAACACCCCACATGACAACAATTCCACAAACTCCGTATGATGTTCTGGGACATGAGTTTCAGCTTTGTCTCTTGTAAACATACAACATCCATTCTCCAACTATGAAGTTGGTTTCGTACTTTGGTGCGCTTCTCTAATTCGTTCAACCCCCTTATATTCCACGAGACTATTTTGAGCTTTATAAAACCATCGATTTTGTCCTACCCTTCGTCCACCACAACTCGCACGTCCTTTATAATTTACCCAACAAGTACGTCGCTTTGACTCCCTTTCCCTTTTCTTGGCTGAATGGCTCTTCATGGTTGCATTGGACTGCCCAGCTTCGATGGCAGCAAGTAAGGCTAAGAACTGATCTTCATAATCGAAACATGGGAGCCCGACACACAATTAAATCTCCTTGGCTTTAAAGTAAAACCCAATCTGATGCTATTTGTTCTTTCAATGGGGACATTAAATTCAATGGAGTAGGTTCAACCCAATGATCAATAGCTCCCATATTCCTACCTGCTGCTACCTACGCCAACTAGAACTCCCTCTCGTTATTATTGTGTTCAAAAACTCTGAATACAACCAATGTGCCAGCATCGGTTTGGTTGTCATCCTCAGAATTGCCCCCATCGGCATCTCAGTGTCCATTGGAGGCTCCGGTGCAAGTATAACAAGTGTAGGACTTTCAACTGTGTCGGAGAAGGTCGCCACCTCACTCTAGCCCTCTTCCTCTATTCGGGAACCCTTCGTACACTCGAAATGGACATTTTTGGCTTCTAACACCACCGAAGACGTCAACTCTGGTACACTATCGACCAGAGGCTCACCCACCAGGTCCCATGGTCCAAGCGATGGGTTCTGTCTGTTTTTTGTGACTCGTTGGCCCCTCGTACATCCAAAACAAGCTGTCTCGGCTACGATCTCCGTCGTCGATGTCAACTTTGGTGATGGTTCAACCAGAGGTGTCCCTGTGGTGGGGTTTGTCTCTTTTTCGTGACTTGCAGGCCCCTCGTACATCTAAAACAACCAATCTCGACTTCAATCTCCGTCGGTAGCGTCAAGCCGGTGATGGGTCAACTAGAGGCCCACCCACTAGATCGCCGAGTCTCGGCAATGGGTTTTGTGTGATCGCCGGCCGGTGATTGGACGACGTCAGGAGGTCCTTGCTGATGACAGGCACAAAGCCCATTTCGGGAGGCCTTAGGGGTTTAGCCTGCCAGCTATTGGGCTGGGCTGGGCTGGGCTGTAGCTTTGCCTTTCTCGGCCAGAGTGAAACGCCTCTCTTGACCCAGCGTATTCTTACTAGGCCCACCTTTGCCCAAGCTTGAGGACAATGGGTTCAGGGCCAAGCCCAATCTAGTCTTATCCACTTGCTGAATCATGTTGTTGACCAAATTTTTTAACTGTAGCAGATCTTGTTTAAGAAGGGAGAGATCTTCTTCCCTCTCCTTACTTCCTCTCTTGGTCAGAGAGCTACCTACCATTTCAACGTTATTTTTGCAGACTGGAGCATGCGGTGCACGTCTCTGTCCTTCTCCCTCAACGGCTATCTCCTTTACTTTTGAATACCCAATATTACCCTCCACCCATGGTTTCGCTGCTACTGCATCTCCCCTAGCACTCATTACATTTCTTGACTGCTGGCAACAAGTCCTGATGACCAGACCACCTATGCATAGGACTTAGGCAAAGTGTTCATCGACACTCTCTAGTTTAAGTTTTGAAACCTTGACAACCCAACCGTTCTCCCCTTCTTCAAGCTGCTGTAAGCTTCCTGCAATGCAACCACCATTTTTTTCCACCATTTCCCCTCCATTTCTTCCAGTATAAAAGCAAAATTCCGTCCGCCACCATTGCCATATTCCACTAACGCCATCTATCGACCTTGAGTATTGGAACATCTCTGAGCAATGTAGCTTCTATGACCATCCCTTAAGGTTGCAAAGAACTCCTTTTTATCACCATATGAACATTCCTCACGGGCTCTAATGAACTAGTTCACCGGGAACATCTCCAAGATCAATGCTTTCGTAACCTTCCAACTTTTCTCTATTATGCGAATCCATCAAGTACCTTTTTCAGACAGTTCAAAAACTTTAGATTCTATAAAAATCTACTTCAATTTGTGATCAAACCCATGATAATCTCATAGATAAGCACAATCATCACCAATGAGAAAGTACCGTACGGAGAGAAAGTACGTGTTATCCCAAAATGTTATACTAATTAGTCATAACTAGAGTTAGACTTTCTTAGAATCATCATCAAAGCTTAATTCTGCATGGTAAACAACCTACGTAGGATTTAGCACATGCCTAAACATCTCCCATTATCTATCAATTCAATGTGGAAACTTAACACATGATCTTTACATTCCATAATATCACATATATGATATAAACCCAAGAAAAAAGACATGATTATTGAGCTTAACTAAGCAATTACTCAAATGGCTAAAAACAAAGCATGTGGAAGAAAGTTTCAGCGACGTTATCTTTCTTATTATATTGGTTGTTGTGGATGGAAGGTTTAACAATTTATCAAATCATTATGAAGTGAGCAATACTATTCTTTTCATTAATAATACGACACCGAGTGTTTTTCTAGCTAAATCCAAGATAAAGGCCTACCTGTATATATTGTTCCTCTGCAATGTTGTTGAGTTGCCCACCTTTTGTACGGTTATGGTATCTCTCTATAATCATTTGTATGCTGAACTTCCAAAACACAAATTGTCATCAGTACGCATAACCTATATTTTAGAAGAAAAAAAAAGGAACTTTGCAACGTTTCGATGTAACTAAATTGCAATTATATGTCAATATAAAGCTGAAATATTACATTAACATATGAGGTTCTAATTTTTTTTTCCTTTTTATTTATAAAAACGAAAGACACTATCATTGATCCACAGCCCACTTAGCATGGGCGCGAGCAAAAACAACAATACACATCTTGCCGGCCTACTAGTAAGTGCATGAAGCCCCTCTAGGCAACAAATTAATTAACATGTAAATATAGGTAGGTCCATGCATCTTTAGGATTAGTCGAAACTTTGTCCTAATCACCCAGTATCAGTTAAAAAAAAATGTATGTATAGGAATTAGCGACTAAATAGATAGGGCCCACATTAAACTACAATGTTCAAGTTCCCCCGTAGTATTATTAAGGCAGTTTTGTTCTTAATTTGAAACTTCGTAAGCAGCAAAAATAATTTATTCAAAATCATAAATATATAAAATATGATTTTGTGGGACTACTAAAATGGATTTTCTAGAGATTTTTGAGGTAAGGAGGGATTTCAGAACTTTTGGAGGCCATGGTACCTTTTAGCTAGCTAGTGCTTTTTTGGGTCATGATTGGAGGCCGTATCAGATTGTAACATGATGTAAGCCCTAAGAAGTAAGTATATATATGAGACATGAGAAAGGGAGCTGGTTATAACTCTTCAGATCGTGATTAAGTTTCACTTTTGATGAGATGATCGTGATTAAATTTAGTTCTTTTGAAACATATGGGAACATGCTACTGCATTCACCTAGGTTGTAATAAATGATATCAAAATTGACCTAGTAATATCATGTAGATCTTGATCAATGATGATTACGTTAGAGCATTTTCATTGGCTTAGGCAAAGGTAATGCTAAAATTTGACTAAAATCACATTTTTGCCTTTTGCCTATTCCATTTAAGAGATCATATTCTCACATTAGATTATCCATATATTAGTCAAAATAATAATATGGTATTATTAATTTAATATTTTTTTTATAATTTTTATCTAATTTATTTTTCTCATATTTTGCAATTCAAATCCATTGTAAAAATCAGCTATATATATAAATAATAATTAGTGGGGCAACTATTATGTAGCGACAAAATGAGAGAAATTACTATAAATTATTTAATGGAAGGTGAACAGCAACCTGCATACAAACATAGAGTTACTGTAGCTAGCAAGAAAAATATTTGCCTTTTGCCTCTTCCAATTAAGGGATTATTAGCCAAATTTTGGTTTGCATTTACATTTAGCTAAGCTGATGAAAAGGATTTGGGTAGGAAATATCATGTGACTCAAAATGTGATGAAGTCTCTAGTTAGAGGATTGTGATGACATTGTACAAATGCTAAGTCTCACAGTAATTGTTTACTAGGTTAAAAAAATGATCTAGTTGTAGCTTTGGTTTAGTCATTATGGATATTATATAGACTTGATTAATAGTGCTTTCTTGGGTCGTGACAAATAGTATCGTAGTTGACTTGACAATGGTATTGGCGCTAGGGCATAATGCAACATATTGCATGTCTAACGATAGAGAACATCAGAGATTTGAGTAAAGGAAGTTGTAAAACCCTAGATTGTGGGAGTCCCATAGTTGATGGTTTAATTACATTGTATAAGTGTTAAGTCTGTAACTTCGATTGATCCTTTTTGAAGTATAGCGAGGGATACAAAAGTCGCCGAAGGGGGGGAAACTTGCTGATAGTAGCATTTTTCAAGTGGTGGTTGGACTTATTAATTACAGGTCATCACAGGGTAGGATCTTATATATTGGTGAGTCCTAAACTGACACGTTAGACATGTCTAAAACACCATAACTGCATCTAATTCCATTGATCAAGTGTGAAGAAGAATTATAGCGAGGATGACACCAAAAGTTATAATTACAATTGGGGGAGATGCAGGATCGAGCAACCACTCATGGAAGGTTAAATGGTAGTCCTATGGTTCGTTTGGAAGTGAGATGAGATGATATAAAATGAGATGATTTTAGATGAGTAGAATAAAATATCGTTAGAATATTATTTTTTAATAATATTATTATTTTTAGATTTGAAAAAGTTAAATTATTTATTATAGTTTGTATGAAAATTTGAAAAAATTGTAATGATAAAATGAGATGGGTTGAAACTGTTTATATATCCAACTGAGACTCTATTATTCAAATAGAGGACTGATTAAACTCATTAGGAATTCTAGCATTTTGTCCAGGGAGAGGATTGTCATCCCAAGGAGGAGCAAGTAAAGGATCTGGACGATATAAATTCCTGATGATACACCTAGCTTCTAGCTTCTGAGAATATTCTAAGAAGCTAGTGACTAGAACAAGACAAACCTTAATGCGCGTATAGTTTTGAGAAATTAAGATAGGTAAAACAAAAACTAAACCCTTGAGTGAAATATCTTAGAAGGTTTAGTTTTCCCATTTTGTTAAGATTTCAATACCCTTTGACTAGTGTGGTGAACTACGGTTAGAATTTCAGCAAGTTTAATGAAATTTTATATATGGTCATGCGCTTAAGGATCTTGGGAACCTAGCCTTTTGCTTGATTTGCAATTTATCGTATACCCTTATATATAGAAAATTACTTATCCAAAAGAAAAACACCATAAGTGCCTGGACTCTGGAGTCATTTACGAGGATAGAGAGACAAAAACAAATAAAAATTAAAAGTCTTCACGCTTATGTATATCATGGTAAGTGATATCACACGTACGAGAAAGAAGAGAAAATAAACTGAAACGAAACTACCTTAAGCTAACCAACTCATGATCATAAAATATAATAGAAACAAGCACGAACCTAACAGTGCTTTTTTCCTACTGTATGTACCTCCTAACGTTAAAGATATCCGTTATCTAGAAGGGAAAAAAAGATGATGAACAAATAGCATTTGATGAAAATCTCCATCTATATGTTCAAACTTGGGCATATCTAGCTGGCCTCTGAAATCATTAATGTGGTTGCATTTTTCGTACGTCTTTCAAAGCTTGGATTATTTCTAGGTGATCTTAATATTCTTGATCACGTACTAAGTTCTCATTGAAACAGAGACTTTCATTTATACTAGAAAACAAGGAAAAAATAGGGACATTATTTATAGTACTTGATCAGCTGCGCGCTGGTTGCTTCCGTATACCAGTCATGGGAGTAGCGAACTAGTTTTGGATGGACTTCAGATTGCAAGCTTGCATACACACACACAGTACATACATATATATAGAAGTAAGAAAGTACTAGGGGAATCTAGGAAGGAAAACCTTAATATATTTTCTTTTGAATTATAAAAAAAGAGCAAGAAATTGAAAGGGAATCGATTCAAGAATAAATTAGATGGGTGCTGCATAAAATACCACAACTGAAATTTAGTAAATTATTGGAGCCCTTGCGTACTCACAGAGAGAGAGAGAGACTTGAGATATGAATCTCATAGCATAAAATTTTTCTTAATTTCTTTTGTCTTTTTGGTCAGACAAAATATATAACGTTTAGACTGCATAAATGGAAAGTGAAAGATATATATATATATATATATATATATATATATATATATATATTCGCTAAAGATATTAGCTATAGATCAAGAAGCAGGTGTGCTTTATGGATTACTTTCACCTTTTATCTTGCTTGCTATTCCTAACTTTTATAATTTTGCATGCATGATGCATCGATCTTACTTAATTTTCAGTGCTACGACCTTCTTTTGTTTTTTATTATTTATTTTAATAATAATGTACATATTTCATGTGTTAGACAACATTTTCCTTAGATAAAAATATCTCTATCTCATTTCATATGCTAACAAATGTTGTCTAAGGAAAAACCTCCAAAACATTGACACTAAGAGAGCAAGAAGGGAAAATTCGTGGGGAGAAATGATATTTGCAATCATAAAATGCGCAAGCGCCGTGCACTCCTGAAAAAAGTGAGTAAATATAAGACTCACATGAAAATTTAATTTTTTAGTGGTGGACCCCGCTCTTTTTTAAAAGAAGTGCACAGCGTTGCACAACCCATAACTGTATCTAGTATTACTTATCTGTGGATCTCCCTTCTAACCAACCTAGTACCTTCCATATTCAATGTCTGACATTAATCAGTACTTAACATGGTGTTGTGGTGGAGTTCGTTATCACGTCAGTCTAACACTTTGTGTATTTGGTATATCTCGACTCCTTTGTGTATTTGGGTTACGCTTATCTCTTTTGTATACTTGTTGTAAAAATGATGATATGATACCCCATTCTGATAAATGATAAGGGTAAGTGGTGTATGAAGTTCCACATTACTTGGGAATAAGAAGTATTTGCTCTTTATAATATTCCAATGTGACTCAAATTGTATCATTGATTAATTCTTTTGGAATATAGGTTATGTGATTTGGATATTCCATTGGGGGGAATTACAAATGGTATTAGAATCTATTCCAACAAAAAATGTGAAACTTGAGCCCTGCCACCTGCGACGGACTGGCTCAATGAGGACGTCGGGAATATAAGGGGAGGAGATTGTGATACCTCATTCTGAGAATTGATAAGGGTAGATGGTGTATGAGATCCTACATTGCTTGGGAATGAGAAGTTTTTGCTCTTTACAATGCTCCAATGGGGTATTAACTAATTAAAAAATATTTTATTTGAACCCGTAAGGGTTGGCTCAAGTGATAACGGCCTTGAGCTTAGGGGTATGCTTCCCTCGGGTCTAAGATTCAAATCCCCTTGTGTGCAAACAATCTTTAAGGATCATCGGACTGAGAGATTTTCTCCTTGAATTACCCGAGGTGCACTTGCTATAAACTCCTTGTTGAGGGTCTGTGCACCCCTTGGATTAGTCGGGACGCTGTTCTTGGACACTTGGTGCCAATAAAAAAAATATTCCAATAGGACTCAAATTGTATTATTGATTAGTCCTTTCGGAATAAAGGCCATGTGATTTAGGCCTTCCATCGGGACATTTTTTTTTTGATCAATCCTTCCATCGGGACATTAGAAATGATAGAATGTTTTCATAACTAAATAGCCATATGCTCACGTCTCTTTAAAATTCTGCAAAAGTTAACGATAATACTTTCTTCTAATTTTTCTCAATTTTGAATGATTCTTCTTCTTGCTCATCTTAATTATGTGTATCTCCTTTGTATACTTATTGTGTATGTGGGTTACATCCCTATCCTTGTTCCCAATACAATTGGAACAAACTTGACTAATTTCTAAGTTGTGCAGGCTCTCGACAAAAATTTTTCTACAATTGTATCTAGGATAATTTCAGGAGAAATTGCCCTTAAATTACCCGTCCAATATTAGCCCCAAGAGCGTGAATATGGAGATTTGAACCCAGTACTCGTAAAGTAAGGCTTGCTCCAAAATCACTATACGCACCACCCCTTTAGAGTCGTCAAAAAAATATATCTTTTACATTTTCTTTCCAATAACTAAGCCTAGAGGCTACTCTCTCATCTTTTTTTTGTTAATAGGTAAAAGTAAGAATTTATTGAAATAAAGACATTGTCGAAGTAAAGTGGATGTATACAAGGAGTGCTTAATTACATCTAGGTATTAGTGAGAGATACAAGCAGGTCATGAAAATTGTCTATATTACAAATAATGGCCGAAGCCCATGAAAGTAAAGTATTGTAGAAGAATTGCTTCAGTTCATCCAAAGAACGCTACATGTTTTCAAAGCACCTTTTATTTCTCTTCAACCACAAGCACCACATAATGCAGTGAGGGATCATTCTCCATGCAACAACTATTTGTGCATTCCCCCTAATTCTTGTCCAACACCCCAGAATATTCCTAACTCTTCTGGGCATGACCCAAGCCACCCTTGTCCTGTTAAGAATCTCATTCCATAAACACCTGGCACCTCACAATGTAACAAGAGATGATCCAATGATTCCCCATCACTCTTGCACAAAAAACACTAATCTATTATGATAAGACCGTGTTTTCTTAGATTATCCGACGTGAGAATCCACCCAAGAGATGCAGTCCATATAGAGAAAGCGATCTTAGAAGGTATTTTACATTGCCATATAGCCTTCAAAGGAAAATTATGATCATTAGATACTCCCAAGAGGGCCTTGCAAAAAGTGCGCACCGAAAATTTGTTATTTCCATTCAAATACCAAATCATCCTATCCTCCATCTCACTGCCCATCAATATTGCATATAACGAGTCAAATAAATCAACAAGCATATCCAACTCCCAATCACGAGCAACTCTCGAGAAACTTACATTCCAATGGACAACACCATTAGATATTACCACTAAGTTAGCCACGACAACCTCTTTGTCGCAAGAAATCTAGTAGAGCGTGGGAAACACCTACGTTAAGACCCTTTCACCACACCAGACATCATGCCAAAAATAAACTCTATTACCTCTTTCAATTGCAAATCTTAAATACTTGGAGAATCTTCCCCATCCAGCTCTAATGTATTTCCACAAGCCCGCACCATGTGTCCCTCTAACTTCCTTAGAACACCATCCCCCCATCACTCTCATACTTAACATCTATGACTTCTTGCCATAAGCCCTCCCTTCCTTATGGTATCTCCATAATCATTTTTCCAAAAGTGCTTTATTGAAGACGTTCACATTGCACACCCCCAACCCACCACATGGAATTGGTTTGCAAATTTCATCCCAACCCGCAAGATAGAACTTAATTTCTTCCCCTATGCCTCCCCAAAGAAAGTTGCAAAACATTTTCTCCATACAAGAAGCCACACTTGCAGGTAATGGAAAAAGGGATAAAAAATAGGTAGGGAGGTTAGATAGGGTGCTCTTCATAAGAGTTAATCGACCACCTTTGGAAAAATATAAATGTTTCCACCCAGCCAATCTTCTTTCAAATCTTTCTAACGCACCATCCCAAATGGTTTTTGTCTTGAAAGCAGTCCCCAATGGGAAGCTAAGATATTTTGAAGGCAGCGAAGCAACCTTGCAACCCAAGATATTCACCAAGTCCTAGATATTATGTACAGCACCCAAGAGAACCATTTCAAACGTAGAGAGATTTACCTTCAAGCCTGAAATTGCTTTGTACAGCACCCAGAGAACCATTTCAAACGTAGAGAGATTTACCTTCAAGCCTGAAATTGCTTCGAAGCAATGTGGTTCTTAATAGTCATGATCCAAGTTAACCTGGCCCTCAACCTGAATCACCTTGATCGTATTATTTCAATGATGAGAATTAGCCACCCGGTAGAAAAATATAGTACATTTGTCCCCTTCCTTCAACCATAGGGCTCGTGACTTTTGTCTCCATAAAATTTCCTCCATAAGAGCACTAGAATTGGTTTCTCTATATGCATCTTCAAAATCAAATCTTTTGAAGATTGATTTTGCATATCAAGAAAAACTCTCATATTGGATTATACATCTTTAAATCAAATAATAATAAAATATTATTATTTTTTATTTTTTCTTAAAATTATTATTTTTTATATATTTTACAATTAGCACCATGTGCTCAAAAATACAAATTTTATATATCTAAATATTACCAATTTCATATATCAAAATGACCAATTTTATCAATGAATATTAATATGTACTAAAAAACATTTTATATCACCAACTTCATACAAATTTCCCATATCAAATCATTTTAATTCAAATTCCACAAAGTCGATTTTAATGGGTATGAGAGAGAAAAAAATAGTAAAATAATGTTTGGAGAGTGAATAGTATTTCTTCAGATTTAAAGAATACTATTCATAGCTATGCAAAATTTTGAAGATGCATAATTCAATGTAAACCAATTTAGAGAGATATTATGCAAATATGAAGATGCATAAACTATTGCCAATGCTCTAAGAAGCACCTTTTCCAAGTCCAAAATGATGGTTAATTTCCTGCAAGAGTCCTCAATCGAAAGATGAATGCTCATCTCTCTTTCCTTCAGAACACTTAGTTCCTCCATAAGGGATTGTTTTTTATTATTAATGTGTCCAAAGACTTCAATATTCCACATTTTCAAATCTTTTTTTAATGCTTTCAGCTTCCCTGCCAATATGAAGCTTGGTGATCCCTTAAAGGAATAAGAGGACCACCATGACCTCACCTCTACAAAACCCTCAATTTTCAGCCACATATTTTCAAATTTAAAATCTTTTATCCTCTTGAATGCCTCCACAATCCAGTACAGTGGGAAAGTGATCCGAGCAAACTCTATCCAATCTCTTTTGAAGTAAGGTAGAATAATGTGCCTCCCATGAGGGGGACACCAAAAATTTGTCCAAGCAAGACCAAGCCCGGTTATTAGACCAAGTGTGCACGCCACCTACGAGTAGTAAGTCCACCAGGTCCATATCGAAAATAAATTCAGAAAACTCATTCATTGTCTGACTATACCGGACTTCTCCCTTTATTTGACTAGGGAACCAAATGATGTTAAAATCACCCCCAATACATCACGATAAATTCCACCAGCTATCCAATCCCGCTAGCTACTCCCATAACATCTTCCTAAGTGTGTCCACATTTGGCCCATATACACCAGCAAAGGCCAAACAAAAACCATACTCCATGTTTTTTAACGAACACGCCACCATATAATTCCCAACACACTCCTCAAAGGCCCAACAAAAACCATCCTCCACCCTTGAATCCCACATGATAAGGATACTACATGATGCTCCCTCGGATGACAAGTACACCCATATCACGTATGGACAACCCCAAATACTAACGATCATGCTACAATCCATGAACTCCATTTTGGTTTCCTACAAACACACAATGTCCAATTTTCAATGCCATAAAAGATTATTCAACCGCAACCGTTTATTGGGATCATTAAGGCCTCGTTTGTTTTCAGGAAACTTCTCAACTCCTCTCATCTTATCTCATCCAATCATTACAATTTTTTCAAATTCCAATACAAAATAAAATATACAATTAAACTTTTTCAAATCCTAAAATAAAAATAATATTAAAAAATATATTATAACAATATTTTATTCAACTTTTTAATTTTAATTTTAACTCATCTCATCTTATCTGTAAAAACAAACGAGGCCTAAGACCCCGAATGTTCCAAGAGAGAATTCTAGGCTTCATGGATCAACACAGCTTTTCCTTTGGATCTACTCTTACTAGTACTCCCCTCCCTTCCGTCATAGTTAATCAAACAAGTGAGATGCTTCAGTTCTCTATTTCTCCTAGAGATGGATCTAGGAGATTGAAACCGATCCTCCTCGATAGAAATAAGTAATGCCCTGAATTGCTCATCGAACCCATCATAAGAGATCCCCACACACTCCTGGATATCCTTCACTTTCTGAATCACCCAATTCTGACAGTGCACCTCCTGTTGTGGGTAAAGGAGACAAAGTGCATAACGGTTTAGGGTCCACCTCCGCCTCCTTATAAACCAACTGAAGAGTGTAGTTCAAGTCCTTAGGCTCAGACGAGAAGTCAAGAGGCATTGGCTTCACTGCCCCCTGTCGCTGCCTAAAGACATTCACTTGAGCAAAAATTACTTGAACATCTTCCCCACAACGCCTCGATCCTGTTGTGGCTGTTTAGACTGAGAACCCACCACTATCAACAAGGAAATAGCCTGAGCCCCTTCCTCACTACCCATCGGCCCTGTCTGTGTATGATGTGGCTGGGATTCTACTACCGTCGGTGAGAAAATATTGAGATCCAACACTGGATCTACCATTGGCACCATCAAGATCTCCTTTTGGACCATTGTCGGTGGTTCCTCAGACCATCGAGATCCCAACGTGTTGATCGTGGCAGGAATTACATTTGTCAGCATCTCGGTACCTTCATCTCCTTCTCTTGGGTCCTCCTTTGCCGTCATTAAGCTTCTCAGTGTCACCATCATCTTCTCGCCAGTCTACTGAGTGACCTGAGGGTCCATTGGGTTCATCGGCACCTTCGCCGGCGACGTTGACTGTCTCCTGCCGGTAAAAGGCCCATCCTCTCCATTCCCCCTTGATCCTCCATGCTTGATGGGTTCCAGTCCTGACATTAGGCCTTGTTACCTGGAGCCCAACCAATCTTACCATTGGACCTGGCCCAGTCCTTGTGGAGCCCGTTTGTTTATGGCCTAACATATTTCCTTTAGATTGGCCACCTGTTCCCTCAGGATCTTTCAACTTGTCACATGCCTCATAGCCCAGACCCAACCCATGTACAACACCCAGGCCAGTTTGACCATCCTCCTCCACACATCGTATCAAAAAGACCTCCACCTTTTCTTGTAGTATTGACAATTGTGTTTGTACATCCAACAAGGTTATGTGCATGCCATCATTTGCTAGACCAACAACACGCCTGCTTCCTTCACCACTCCATTGTGCCCTCGCTATCCCAGAGGGAAGTGGAGCCTGTACACCCTTGTCGATCTTCATTGTTGCACTAGAACTATGAGTTGGCATCTTCTGCTGTACCAGGACCTCCCTATAAGAATGGCGCTGTGAGTGATTCACCACCACCCATGGCCTCTGCACCTTCCCTCATCTGCCATGAAACTCGTCCTTTCTACGAAACTACTTCCCACAGTGCATCCACCATTTTCCTCCAGCTCTTTCGTCCCATTTCTTCAAGTATGAAAATGAAGCTACGTCAGCCTCCACCAACATACTCCACCAGAGTCATGTAACATCCACGAAGATTCGACACTTCTGCTTGATAAAACTTCTGTACACCTTTGATTCTATCACCAAATGGTTCAAAAACCCCATAATCCCCCTAATCTCATTAAGACAATGCTCAACTCAACAAAAATCTAACCTCACAAACCCTAAGAACCTCATCGGTAACAACTTGTACGGAGAGAAAACTCAACACCTTTGGTAAACTCAACAAAATTCATTAATTTCTCATCTTATAAATCTATATTTGAGAGTTCCTTGATAATGGCAATGCATTTAAAATGTAACAAAAATTTCACTGAAGTCAGAATGGTAAAGAATACTTCAATCTCCTTGATGTTTACAACTTCAATGAGACCTTTGGGAACAAAAAGATATCAGAAAATGATAATTAAAGAATTCTCCTGTGGATATACATGCGCTAAGTGAGGATGTTTGGATGAGGTAATTTTTTTGATAAGTAAGAAAATATTTTATTGATATAAAGATAGGCATAGCCCAAGTACACAGGAGGTATACATGTGATTACACATATTTAGGCCTTGTTTGAATTCAAAACCTACATCAACTCATCTCATCTCATCATTATAACTTTTTCAAATTATCACACAAAATATAATAAATAATTCAACTTTTTCAAATCCCAAAATAATTTTTCTAAATTTTCACACAAAATATAATAAATCATTCAACTTTTATTTTACTATTTACAAACCATCTCAACTCATCTATGAATTCAAACCACTCCTTAGAAACCAAAAATGGTTACAAGAAAGTCATGGAAACTGAGACCATTTAAATCTAAAGCAATGGCCCACATAAATAAAGTCTTCCAAAAAAAACTCTTAAACTCTTCCAAGGATCGCTTACGATTCTTGAAATTTCTATCATTTCTCTCTCTAAATACACCAAAAAATACAAATGGGGGTCATTTTCCACACAGCTGTAATCTGTGGTGTCCCCATAATCCCTCTCTAGCTAGTTAGTAGTTCAACTACCGTTCCTGACATAACCCATGCTAATCTCACTTTGCTGAAAAAATAATTTCATATGGCCCTTACAAACTCACAATGTAGAAGTAGATGATCCACAATTTCACCACTATTTCTGCACATACAACACCAGTCGATGATCATAGGCCCACGTTCTCTTAAATTATCAACAATCAGTATCTTCCCTAAATCTGTTGTCCAAGTAAAAAAAGCAACCTTTGTAGGTGCTTTACTCTGCCAAATGTTCTTCCAAGAGAAGTGATTCCTACCTTGGGCAGTATGAGTCTCATAATAGGAGCGTACAGAAAATTTGCCTTTCCTGGAGGGCTACCACTCCAATTTATCCTCTGCTGTAACACCATGACTAATTTTGTATAACAAGTTAAGGAACTCTACCATAACTCCTACTTCCCAATCATGGGCCTCCAGAATTAAACTTAACATTCCATTGTTGTGCATCATTATTAATATCCTGCAAATCAGCCACCACATCTTGTTCCCTTGCAATTATGAAAATAGAGGGTAGACATCCTTAAGAGCCATATCTTCAACCCAAACATCATGCCAAAAACTGATTTTATTGTCATCCCCCATACATATCCTAGTGTTGCTAGAGAACGAGCACCAACCTTTCTAAATATGCTTCCATTAACCCACCCTATATGTCCCCCTAATTTCATTAGAGCACCAAACCCCCTTCCCTTTATACTCTCATACTTGGTATCAACCACCATCTTCCATTAGGCTTCCTCTCATAATTATATCTCTATAGCCACTTCTCGAGAAGAGCCTTATTGAAGGCCCTCACACTACAAACCTCCAATCCACCACCCCTCAAGGGAGAGCACACATTATCCCACACAACTAAATAGAATTTAAACTCATCTCCAAATCCACCCCACATAAAATCTCATTGAAACTTCTCAATCTTCGAGGCAACACTAGCAGGAAGAGGAAATAATGAAAAAAAATAAGTGGGAATGTTTGAGAGGGTACTCTTTATTAGTGTAATCCAACCCCCTTTAGAAAATACGCTCTATTTTCTCTAACATCTCATCCCAAATAGTCTTGGTTTTGAATGATGCTCCCAACGAGAGGCCAAGATATTTCATAGGCAGGGAAGAGACTGCACATCCCAATATATTAGCCAACCCCGTGACATTACACACATTATTGTCACGGAGATATGATTTGATATGATTATTATATTTTAGTAACATTTTCCTTTCTAGCTAAATATATACGTAATCGTGTAAATACTTACCTTGTATAGATACTTACCTTGTAAATTTCCTTCTATATAATGAAAGCAATCCCTATGGAAAGGGTATTCAGACCAATTTGACATGGTATCAGAGCCTCTACTCTAATATTTACCTCTGTGGTCTTAATCCTTCGTGTGCGACGGGAAGAATTTTGTTTTCCCTGTTTCGGCAAGTCCCAGCTTGCTCTTCGTGTGTCGATCCTTTCTGTGGTGAACCACGTTGTGGGTTTATTGTTCTGTGGTAGTCGACCTCCTCTATGGTGGTGTTCGACGTTTTCTGTGGTGGTTGAGTGGTGTTCAACCCTTTCTTCGTGGCCGTTGTTCTCGTTCTGGGCTGTTTTCTCTCTCTCTCTCTCTCTCTCTCTCTCTCTCTCTCTCTCTCTCTCTCTCGGTGATTGCGTTGTGGTGGCTGGGTCGCTGTGAGCACGTCGGCACTATCTGTGGTTGTCGGCACGTTGACAGTTTGGTTCCCGGTTCCTGTTGGCATTCTGGGCAGGTATCGAGTCTTTTCTTTTGGTGTGGGCTGTTGCTTGCTGTTAGTGGGTTTATTATTGGGCTTCTGTGGCTGTCAACTGTTGCGTGTTGTTAGTGGGTTTCTTATTGGGCTTCTGTTTGATTTCTTTGGTTGGTTTGCTCTTATTTTCTACGTGATTTCCTTTCATCATGCCTATTGAGAATAATATTGTTCGCTTTACTGGAAAGAATTTTTCTACCTGGAAATTTTAGTTTAAAATGCTTTTGAAAGGAAAAGAATTATAAAAACATATTGATAGTTCTGCTAAAGTTCCCACTGATGAAAAGGAACTTGCCCAATGGGAGGTCAAGGATGCTATGGTGATCTCTTGGCTGTTGGGGACGATTGAGTCTCACCTTGTGACAAATCTTCGATGTTTTACAACGGCTCAGGCTATGTGGGATTATCTCCGTCGTATTTACCACCTAAATCACAGTGCTCGGAAGTTCCAATTGGAGTTGAAAATTAGTAATTACAGTCAAGGTAATTTAACTATTGAGCAATTTTATTCTGGTTTTATTAATCTTTGGAACGAGTATTCTGCTATTGTTCATGCTAAGGTTCCCACCGCGGCACTCGTGGCTCTTCAAGCAGTTCATGCTAAGAGTCAACACGATAAGTTTTTGATGAAGTTTCGACCTAAATTTGAGCCTGTTCGAGCCGGTTTATTGAACCGTAATCCGGTTCCTTCCTTGGATATTTGCTTGGGAGATTTATTGCGTGAAGAATAGCGATTATCCACTCAGATGGGTATGACTTCTGAGAAAGTCTTTTCTAAGGCTGTGAATGTAGCCTATGCTGCACAAGGGAAAGGGAGTAACAAGTTGCAGTGTTTCAATTGCAAAGAGTTTGGTCATATTGCTCACAACTGTCCGAAGAAAGTTTGTAACTACTACAAGAAATAGGGTCATCTCATCAAAGACTGTCGGGTGCGGCCTCAGAATCGCCAATCCCAAGCCTTTCGAGCTGTTGTTCAGTCCTCGTCTTCTTCTGCACCCCCTACTGTAAGCTCTGACTCATCTGTTCTCACACCTGCCATGGTCCAACAGATGATTGTGTCTGCTTTTACGACTTTTGGCCTGCAAGGTACGGATCCTAGTTTTACTTCTTGGATTGTTGATTCGGGTGCCTCTAATCATATGACTAGTAGTACAACGGGTCTCCATAGTGTTCGTAAGTATGGAGGCACGCAAACTATTCAGATTACTGATGGCAGTACACTTCCTAATACTGTTGTTGGTACTTTGAGCTCTTCATTTCGAAATGTTTTTGTCTCTCTTGGATTATCTACCAATTTGATTTCTGTTGGCCAATTGGTGGATAATAATTGTGATGTTCATTTCTCTCGTGGTGGTTGTCTTGTGCAGGATCAGGTATTGGGGACGGTGATCGCGAAGGAGCCTAAAGTGGGACGTCTATTTCCTTTACAGTTTTCTATTCCTAATGTTATTTCCTTTGCTTGTACGACTACTGCCAATAATAATGAAATCTGGCATAAGAAATTAGGTCATCCTAATTCTGTTGTCTTGACTCATCTTTTGAAACATGGATTTTTGGGCAATAAAAATTCATTTTCTTCTTCTCCTGTATCTTTTGATTGTGCTACTTATCGTCTTGGTAAAAATAAAACTTTATATTTTCCTGCGCATGGTAGTCGTGCTTCTAATTGCTTTGAGATTGTTCATACTGATGTTTGGGGTGTCAGCCCTGTTATTTCTCATGATCAGTATCGTTATTTTGTGACATTTATCGATGATTATAGTCGATTTACTTGGATCTATTTTCTCCGTTCTAAAGCTGACATCTTTTTTGTTTTTCAAAAATTTGTTGCGCTTGTCGAGACAGTTCAATACTTGTATCAAAATCTTACGCTCCGACTCAGGGGGGAATACATGTCTCATTCCTTTCGGACTTATCTTCAGCAAAAAGGGATTATTTCCCAGCGTTCTTGTCCTTAGACCCCTCAACAAAATTGAGTCGCTGAGCGTAACAATCGTCATCTCTTAGATATTGTTCGTACTTTATTAATTGATTCTTCTATAAATTCTAAGTTCTGGGTAGAAGCTTTATCTACTATTGTTTATTTGATCAATCGATTGCCTACTGTCACTCTAAATTATGATTCTCCAATTTTCGGTTACTTGGCATATCTCATGAGTATCAATCATTTCATACTTTTGGGTGTGTTTGTTTTGTTCATCTGCCACCTGTTGATCGTCACAAACTTGCTGCCCAGTCTGTCACGTGTGCTTTTATGGGATATAGCCCTACTCAGAAGGGATTTGTTTGTTATGATGCTCATGCAAACAAATTTCGGATCTCCCGGAATGTGATTTTCTTTGAAAATCAATATTTCTTTTAGTCTCAGGTTATTTCTGATCCTCCTATTACTCTTCTACCTGCTTTTGATGATGTGCCTTCTTCCATTGAGCAATTTAAACCAGGTTTAGTGTATCATAGACGTCCTCCTTCAATGCCTCTTCCAGACACTGATTTGTCATCTGATTCTGTGATTTCTATACCTCGGCGCTCCACCCGGATTACACATCCACCAGATAGGTATGGTTTTTCTCATACCTCACTTGCTGCCAATCTCGACATTGTTTCTGTTCCTAACTCTTATACTCAGGCAGCCACCCAAGCATGTTGGCAAAAGGCCATGCAAGAAGAAATCCAAGCTCTTCAAGACAATTACACTTGGGATCTTGTGACTTGTCCCTCTGGTGTCAAACCTATTGGGTGTAAATGGGTGTACTCAGTTAAGTTTCGGTCTGATAGCTCACTGGATAGATATAAGATAAGGCCCGTCTCGTAGCTCTTGGGAACTGGCAGGAGTATGGTATTGATTATGAAGAGACATTTGCACCTGTCGCTAAAATGACTACTGTACGGACTATCTTGGCACTTGCTGCATCGCAGGGGTGGTCTTTCCGATAGATGGACGTGAAAAATGATTTTCTACATAGGGATTTAAAGGAAGAAATCTATATGTCTCCACCTTCCGGCATGTTTGCTACACCTTCCTCTGAGGTTTGTCGGCTACGTCGATCCTTGTATGGACTGAAACAGGCTCCGCGAGCATAGTTTGATAAATTTCGCTTTACTCTGCTTGCTTTTCACTTTACTCAGAGTCAGTTTGATTCCTCTATGTTTCTTTACAAGACTTCTATAGGAATTGTATTGCTTTTAGTATATGTTGACGACATTGTGATTACTGGCTCTAACATTGAGTTAATTAAGGAATTACAACAACATCTCAAGGCCTCTTTTCACATGAAAGATATCGGTCCCTTACAGTACTTTCTTGGCCTTGAGGTGCAGATTACTTCGACTGGTACATTTTTACACCATCACAAATACATGCAGGAAGTGATTTCATTGGCTGGTCTCCAATCGAGTAATCATGTTCTTACTCCCTTGGAGGTAAATCTTAAGCTTCGTCAGGAGGAAGGCGAGCTCTTATTAGATCCATCCTTGTATCGGCAACTCGTTGGGAGTTTGAATTACTTGACGATTACTAGTCCTGACATTTCTTTTATTGTGCAGCAGGTCAGTCAATTTATGCAGACCCCCCGACATCTTCACTTAGCTACTGTCCGCTGCATTATCCGATATCTGAAGGACACCTCTACACGCGGGTTGTTCTTTCCTAAGGAATCTTCCTTACAGTTGGTGGGGTATAGTGAGGCTGATTGGGCCGGATGTGCGAATACTCGTCGCTCTGTTACTGGCTGGTACATGTTTTTAGGCAATGCACTCATTTCTTGGAAGAGTAAGAAGCAAGATAGAGTTTCCAAGTCCTCCACTGAGTCTGAGTATCGAGCTATGTCTTCTGCCTGCTTTGAGATCACATAGCTTCGTGGGTTATTAGGTGAACTTGGTTTTCCTCAGTTTTATTCCACTCCTCTTCATGCTGATAGTACCAGTGCTATTCAGATCGCTGCTAATCCTGTCTTCCATGAGCGTACGAAACATATCGAAGTCGATTGTCATTCCATACGTGAATCATTTGATAGACGTGATTGCACTTCCTCACATTTCTACCGAACATCAAACTGCAGACATATTCACTAAAGCTCTTTCTCGGCACCGGTATCAGATCTTGGTTGACAAATTGATGTTTCTTGATCTACCAGCATCAATTTAAGGGGGGATGTCACGGAGATATGATTTGATATGATTATTGTATTTAGTAACATTTTCCTTTCTAGTTCGATACTTTCCTTTCTAGCTAGATATATACGTAATCGTGTAAATACTTACCTTGTATAGATACTTACCTTGAAAATTTCCTTCTATATAATGAAAGCAATCCCTATGGAAAGGGTATTCAGACCAATTTGACAATTACCCACAACAACCATTTCCATTTTGGAGAAATTTATTTTTAACCCGAAGATTGCTTCAAATTAAACACAGCAAAATAGCCTTTTAAGGATTGAAAATGCCTTGGATTTGCCTAAAAAAATAACATATCATCTGCAAATAAAAGATGCGATATAATGTTAGTATCCTCCACTGAATAACCTAAAAGAAAGCCACCTTCAATCAAAGCCGACAACATTCTACTTAAAGCCTCCATGACTATAACAAATAAGAGGGGTGATAGTGGATCGTCTTGTCGCAACCCCCTTGAACTGTTAAAGAAATCCATGGGGTCATCGTTTACCAAGACCGAGAAGCGAACTGTTGACACACAATGTCTCACCAACCCCCTCCATCTCTCCCCAAAACCACATCGCCTCAACAAATAAGAAAAGAATTCTCAATTAATGTGATCATAGGCCTTCTTCATGTCTAGTTTGCATAAAATACCCAAGACTCCTGACTTGATCTTGTTGTCCAAACATTCATTGGCAATGAGGACCGAGTCCAAGATTTCTCTACCCCTAACAAAAGCATTTTAGAGATGATCTTATCCATAATCGAGCTATTCCTATCAGCAAGAACTTTTGATATTATCTTGTACATACTGCCCACAAGAATAATAGGCCAGAAATCATGCATCTCTATTGCACCAACCTTTTTATGGATAAGTGCAATAAATGTCACATTGAAATTCCCTCCAATACACCACTAAACATCCCACCAAGAACACATTCATGCTAGCTCTTCCCAAAGAAACCGCCTCTCGC
This sequence comes from Juglans regia, assembly GCF_001411555.2. Lineage (NCBI taxonomy): Eukaryota > Viridiplantae > Streptophyta > Magnoliopsida > Fagales > Juglandaceae > Juglans > Juglans regia. The sequence goes on along the minus strand of NC_049910.1, from coordinate 6,249,374 downwards.
TATCCAAATTAAGACCATAAACCCCAGCAAATGCCCACAAAAAATCATCCTCAGTATTTTTAAAACACCCTACCGAATATTCTCCCACAAACTCATCAAAATTCGCCACCACCCTTTTATCCCACATTACCAACACTCCACCCGATGCCCCATTTGAGGGTAGATACATCCACCCTACATGTTGGTAGCCCCAAATGCTCCGGATAATACTTCTTGTGATAAACTTCAGCTTAGTCTCCATCAAGCACAAACTGTCCACATTCCATTGTCTTGAACAAATTTCTTATTCGGAGGCGTTTGTCTATCTCATTCATCCCCCTAAGGCATCATTTTTTTTGCAGATGAGATGAGATGAGTTGAGATGAAAATTAAAAGTTGAATAAAATATTGTTAGAATATATTTTTTCTAATCTTATTTTTCTTTTGGGACTTCAAAAAATTGAATTGTTTATTTTATTTTGTGTGAGAATTTGAAAATGTTGTAATTATTAGATAAAATTAGATGAGATGAATTGAGAAAAATTGTGAAAACAAACGAGGCCTAACATTCCAAATAAGAATTTTGGACTTCATTTATCAACTATTATAACCCTTCATTTGTTTCTTCCTTTGCTTGCATTTCCCTCAATTCCATCATAACTAATAGACCAAGATAGTCTCCTCAACTCTCTATTTCATTTTGACCACATTCATGATGATAATGTCCTATCTCGATTGCTGTGAGGAGTGCCTTGAATTGATCTTCAAAGCCCTCACAGGAAATCTCTACACATCTCTGAATTTCCTCTACTTTTTTCATAACCCAATCTGAAGATATACAAGGAGGGATAGTAGAGATAGAAATAGGATCATCCCTAGTTTTCTCTGGCCCAAACTGATAGAATCTGCCTTCCTCAGTTGTAACTCCTCACCCACGATTGGAATCAAGTTGGACCCATATAAGATCATTGTTCCTTCCCATTCTGCCTTCTCATATATATGTGTCTCTTTCTCCTACTCAACCCTCTCCATCAACCCTTTCTTTTTTTTTTGATCGGTAAACAAATTTTTATTGATCAAAAGGGAGACAAACCCTTTCTGTGGAGTTTTCCCTTGAATCTGGACTCCCATCAATTGTGTCCCTTGATTCTGGTTTGTCTTGGAGTCTTTTTCCAGCACCAAAATATCCCTTTGTACAGCATTGAGGTTAAGCTCTTGCCCATATGGCTCCTACAAAATTTTTTGTGTATTTTTTAAGTTCCTGAACACCCGATGATGCATATGTTGTGCTGCCGACAACGACAACATCACCCTTGCCTCTGCAGTGCCAAAAGGTTGCCCAAAGACCGTCGGCGCAGAAGTCTGTGTCAACCCGTAAAGCTTTGGCCCACCAGAAAATGACATCCGCGAGTTCACCACTATCTCGTGCAGTGACAGCGCTAGGATTTCAGTGCATGGGTTGCTGGAGACTACCCCAAATGACACCGACGAAAATGACGGTGGCAACCCTGTCTATTGTAACGGCATGGCCTCTGACCCAGTGTAGGACGTCGAGCCCATTTCGAACTAGGTAGCTCTTTGGGCCTGAATGGGCAAAGCCGCATAAGCCCAATTCTTTTTAGGTGCCATCCCACTTTAGGACGTGGTGCGCCCATTCGGCTCAAGCCCAGAACCATCTTGGCTTTGCCCTCTTCAGGCCTCCCAGGATTTCCTTGGCCCAAGCCCAGGCCCTGGCTAAAGATTAAATCCCAATCCACCCTTCCTATCATCACTTCGACAAATTTCTTCAGACATTGCAGCTCCTCCTTCCTGCCAACCAACTCCTCCTCTAGCCCAAAAAGGATTCTCTGCACTTCACTTTCCGCTATGCAGATATTGGGTAGACCACCTCTACCTTTTCCAGGTACTGAGTTGCAACCTTCCCTTACTATGTGGGAACACTCCCCTGCCACCCTTTGCTTTTTGTCATTTTCTCCTTGTGAAGCCAAAAGATTGCCTGAACCACTATGCACCGCCACCCTACTTTCTGCTCTACCTCCCATTGCAGCCTCAACATATATCCTAGCATGCATTCCCAATTCCTTCCCTTTCCCATCAACCTGACCCACCACTGGAGACTTGGAGGAGTTATGTAGAGCAAACTTCATCTCCATGGAAAGACTTTTCCACCCTCTGCCTTCCATCCCTTTCGGGAACACAAGCATACTTTGACGTCCATTGCCACCATACTCAGTGACTTCTAAATATTGTTTGTAAGTGTTGGAACGTCGAATAGCAACCAGTGACAGAGACCCACTATGAAAAGTCTTGAAGAACTCCTTCCTACCCCCTGAATGATAACACTCCTCCACCGTGATTGCCAAACAACGAGCACTGGCATGGCGGAAGATCATCTCCTTCATGACCTTCCTACTTCTTCCAGTAATAAAAGTAGCTTCCCCTCCATCGATAACACGAAAACCTTGGTTTCAATAAGTAATTGTTTTCTAAAACCCATCCTACACCGAAACTAATTCAGACCCAAAGAATGCTAATGTGATTCTGATGTAACTCACAAGAAAAAATCATCCATGTTGAAAGCGTACGGAGAGAAAAAAAGAGAGAGAAAAAAGGGATCGATACATGGAAGAGTTTAGCAGTACTTTTGGATGAGGTAATTAACGAGGGTATTCGAATAAATGCCGTGAGGAATAGATTTTTTCTTAGAACTCTTTAATTAGAGTGCTGGCCAGTTATATTTGCAGTGAAGTTTAATTTGTGGTTTTTGTGAATTTTTGAAAACTTTGAAAATGTGAATCTGAATATTGTGAACCAAAAAAACGCAAGCCCACATGACATAGTGCGGATTATAGTATAGTATTTATAAAAATTAAATGTATGACTTTGTTTTTAAAAGGTGAAAAAGTATATAACAAGTTGGGTGAAATTGAGGATTCATAATTTTACTATTTTTTTTTTAAGTTTGAGTCTGATCTCCAAATTTGAATTAAAAAGTTTATTTGTAATGAATTATGCAGATGTTATACTGTATCCTTAGAGTATATTATTATTTTTATGGTTTTGGGTGTATAATATATGTTTATGTCTTTATTTTACTTATATAATTACCATAACTTGAACTTCAAGTTCCAAGTTCTAACTTATATATAGTTGTACTATACACTAAATATTATATACAATAATTACATTATATCATGCTAAATGTTACAAAACCATGCATTATTTTACAATATTATATAATGTGGTATAAACAATATTATTAAGTTGACGATTACTTATAGCTGATTGATTTCTTTGGTAAAAAATACCCATGGAAAACCAGTGGAGGAGGGATCAGACCAATGAGAAATGGCTAATCTGACTTGAAAAATAAGAAACTATGACAATGGAAGAAAATGTGATATTATTACTGCATTAAAAGTGTTTGACAGAATGAAATAGAATAATTCGAGGAAAAATACAAGCTTTTGAAATGCATAAATTAAACTTGATCTTTATATATCTCTCATCATCTCCTTATCTTCTGTTGGTTCTGAATATTGTTTGCCTTATTAATTTGTTTGAATATGAATCATTAAGGGTGCGTTTAGATGTTGAACTGAGTTGAGTTTAGATAAAATATTATTAGAATATTATTATTTATTATTATTATTATTTTGGGATTTAAAAAGTTGAATTGTTTATTATATTTTATATTGAAATTTGAAAAAATTGTAACGATGAATTGAAATGAGTTGAAATGAATTGAGGTTCCAAACTAAGCCTAAGAAATAGCAGCAGCCAGTTTTTTTCTATTCCAAGTTGCATTATATGAGGAAATGTAAAAGGCTGATTTCTCCAAAAAATGGTACGAGTTTGGGTAGTTACTAATTCAATGCCAGAGCGTTGAAATTAAATTTTCTATTGTAAACTAATCCATTATTTTATTGTAAATTTGTTGTTCTCTTCCGCTTAACAATTTTTTATTCTCTCTTTTCAAGCATTTACTTCACAAACATGCATGCTTAAAATGCATGGAAGAAACATCTAACATGGGACACATTTACAACATGTCCGGCCTCTCAACCTTTGAAAAAAAAAAGACACTAAAACTCATAAAGCTACAAGACTTCCAAAACTGATTTAGCTTAAACTAGGTGGCTGCTACTTTATAGCTAATGAAATTGAGCTTTATAAGTAATTCTAGGGAGGTTACAAGTTGAGTGGCCTTTTGGTATTATCGCATAGATGTGGCTAGCAATCTCCCTAGCTAAGTCGTGACATATAGTAATATTAGAGCTCAGTTGTAAAGCTAACATGTGATACTTGGATAACTAAATGGCGTGACTCGGACGAAGTTGTTGGGAGTTTAAGAGTACTGGAAGTATGTGACATCCTAGTCCCACATTGGGAATGTGAATAACTCATATATTTGAGTAGCTTATAAAAGTAATCATGAGTGCCAAATCCCACGTTAACTACTTACTAGGAGAAACTTGACTTTATAAGTGACTCTAGAGAAGTTTAAAATTCACTATTGTTTTTGGGTTATAGCATAGATGTGGTCTTTTGTAGTTTTATATATGGGAATGGATGGCTTTCTCTTGTGCTTTGTTGTGAAGCCTTATGTGCGTACCTAGTGTTTGTAGTTATTTGCTATACTTGCCTTGGATGGCTACTCATGATGAGTTCCTCTATTTCACTTGCTATTTGTAACTTCCGGTACAGCAGTACCCCTAGTTCTATTGGTTAATGAATCATTTCTAACCAAGAAAAAAACTACTTCTTTATATGTATTTTTAACTTTTTCAGAATTCGCAACCTCTTTTATAAATCCAAAAAAACTGAAAGTAGATGATAAGTTCATATTTAATTATTTATATATTCTTAAATTTTATTGTTATCACAATTGCAGACACAAATAAGGATGATGTGGATACATTAATGATCATTGGCATATCTTTTGATATACATGTTGTAAAATAATTTTATAGCTTGTAAAGCAATTAATTTGTATTGGTGACCTAGTTTTAGGATTGCATGTGAGAAAGAAGCTTCAGTGGCTAATTGTAAGAAAATATTTGATGACCTAGTCCAATGGAACATGAATTTCACTAGGGCGGCCCAAGATTGGGAAGTTGGCAGCTTTGAGGAGTTCTTTAGTCTCCTATTCTCCATGAAATCGAGAACTCAAAGAGTGACATGTTGTGGTGGGTACCTACATGCAAATGTACATTCTCGGTTTCGTCTTTTTATAAGTCTCTCGCACAACTACAAAATAATCAATTTCCATGGAGATTGGTGATAATAAGGCGCCTGCCAAAGCAGTTTTTTTTTGCTTGGGCAGCATCACTAGGTAAGATTGGTGATAATAGTGGATTGGTGCAATATTTGAAAGAAAAGTGGTGAGACTGTAGATCATCTTCAACTGCATTGTAAGGTTGTTAGAAAGCTATGGAATGAAGCGTTCGGTAGAGTAGAGCTAGCTTGGGTTATGCCCGCTGCAGTGGTTGAGCTTTTGGCTGGACAAATTTACAAGTTATACCACAAATCACAACCTTGTGGAAAATGGTTCCAATCTATATCCTGTGGTACCTATGGAAAGACAGAAATGAACGGACGTTTGAAGACAATGAGTGCTCATTAGAAGAACTTATATTACTTTTTGTCAGCACTATCTTCCAATAGGCCACAACCGTAGATTTTAGTGGCCTTGATTTTCATGAATTTTTTATTTCCATATCTTCTTCCTAAATAAGTGTTACCTCTTGTATGCCATCTACTTGGACTATGCTTATTCTTATCAATATAATCATTTACTTATAAATAAATAAAAAAATTGTATTGGTGTACATTTATGTTGATATTTTTAATGTTACTGTTTAACACATATTTAATATTGATTAATACGTTTCCTCAGCAAATTCATTTGAATATGTTAACTTATTTATGGAAATGGATACACAATTACATATGTGAAGAAAGGGAAACCAAAAAGCTAAAAATAGACATATTAACTGATCAAGTCCTTTAGCAAAACCATTGAAAAACACTATTGTAGTAAGATCAAAATCTCATCAAGGAGACTCATTGAAACATCATTGAAACAATATCATCGCTAGAGCTCTAAATTTTATTTGTGTTTAATACACATGCAGTAAAAGGAAAAACATTGACTCGCACATGTCATATAAGCCATTAGAAGGGTATAGTTGTAGGAATATTATTAGGTACCTCCGGAGTATAACTCACATGACACTTTCATCTTATCATAAAATGTCATGTCTGCTTTTAAATTCACATATATAAGAATTAATTAGTTAATCTCAAGGGGTTGGCCCAAATGGTGAAAGCCTTGGTTTTGGGGTATCACTCCCTTTAAGGTTCAAGGTTCAACACTTTATAGGTGCAAACAATCATTTGGGGTCACACCCCCTAGTGAAAAGCCAGCAATTTAACTAGTTCTGTGTAGAAAAACTTTCGAGGGTGTGGTGTACGAGACCGGGTTTTACTCTGCAGGAGTGGGTCCAAAGGGCTTTGCCATGGAGAGGTTCTCTGACATAAAAAAATAAAAAATAATAATAATAATTAGTTTTAATGACATGGCACAGTGCTATAATAGGATGAGACTATCGCATCTCTATATTTTGAGATTACCTAATAATTATTTATAGTTACAGTCATACAGCCGTACGTGGCTAAAAGAAAAAGGAAAAAGATTAGACTTGAGCTGCATTTCCTGGCAGCATATAAATGCGTGAATGCAATCCTCGAACGTAGTCTGTTATGGTAATCGAAGTTATTATCATAAAATGTTAGGAGAGGGTTTAGATATTGCATTTGAAATGCCGAATAGGGAAAATCCCATTGGATGAAGCAGAAGAACCAACGCCAACCTGCTGGCTCCCCAGTTCTAAAATCAAATTGGCTGGCTGTATATACCCCAAGTTTCGTCAAACTTTGACAAACCCTAATTAATGAAAACTTCCATGACATGACAATTTAAGAGGTACAGTCAAGGAAATTCACTAAAGATAAAAAGAGGCACAAAGCCAGTAGTGAGAGAAAGAGAAAGATCATCAGACCCACTAAGAATTTTCCAGGCATTTGAAGATGCAAGGAAAGAAAATGGTAATTAAGATGGAAATCACTCGATATAGCTATTTTTCCTCCTAAATATAGATATACCTAGCTCAAGCTGAATGTCAGGGAGTCAGATCGAGGAGTTTGACGAGGATTTTGTTTTCGAATATGAACTGAATTCAAAAGGTATGAGCAGATCATATCTATCACTCAGGTCAAAAGAGATGAAACAAAAGATCAATCAGAAATACAGCGAATACTGGAAGGCCAGCCAAGTTCCTCGTACAGTAGGCCTTCACTACAATTTACCAGACCTTTGTTGCTACATCACGCAGTAGTAATAAGTATTTCAAAACCGTGAAAAATCTTTTATAGATATATATATATATTTCTTACTGTTCATAATTACTGTTTATAAACAATAACAAACGGCAAAAAACTATAAAAAAAAAAAAAAACTTTTGTTACTATTCATTTAATTACTGTTCATCTATGAAGTATTAATATTTACTGTTCATAATTACTGTTTATAAACAGTAACAAACGGCAAAAAAACTATGCGAAAAAAAACTTCTGTTACTGTTTATTACTGTTCATATATGAAGAGTAAATTTATTGCCGCTTTTATTTAAGTATAGGCCGTGATTTAAGTATAGGCCGTGATATCTTGGCAAAAAAGAACACAAGTGCACAAAAATATATGGATGCACGTATCGAAGCAGCATAAGAAAATTGAAACAAACAAACTATAAAGGATTTGTGTAATTTATATTTGGCGATGAAAGAATTACATACTCAGAGCTTGAAAACTCATAGAGCCTGCCTTTCTGTGAAAAGACGATCGCGGCGACTTCGGCCTCGCAAAGAACTGAGAGCTCGTAAGCCTTCTTTAGCAGCCCATTTCGGCGCTTCGAGAAGGTGACTTGCCTGCTCGTCGCGTTTTCGATTCGCTTCAACTGAATCTTCCCTCTCACCATCTCCTCTATAAATTACAAGAAAAAAAAAAAAAAAAAACTGCTTCATACGAATCAAAAGGCTTAAAAGGGATATTCAACATGAAATAATTCCGGGTCTCACCAAGTTCTAGGGAAATTTCCGAAAACGCGCGCTTATGCTTTGGCTCGAGAAGTAATGAAGTTAAAATTAGGCAGGAACGGCAACAACTTAACCAGAAACTGTGAGGACCCAGAATCGAAATGAAACTGGATAAAAACTAATTTGTCAAGGCTTTTCTTGAAAATTAAACACCAAAAGCCCGGAAAGATTTACAAAAGGAACAGATCACCAAAACCCGGAAGAACTCTCGATAGAAATTTCCTAGAGAAGCGATCAGAAGAAGTAGACCCCGGCGAGATTAAACCCAGCTATATATCATAGTGTTAAAAAGTTTGAAAACTTTTAGAAACCCTAGGAAGATTCTCAGAATAGAAACAAACAAAAGAGAGGAGGTTATTCGTAGTTTGGATGTATGGATCTCTTCAATCTCAGACCACACATCCCCTTATTTCCCAACTCGTCAGTCCTTGTCTTTTCTCAGATTCTCTCTCGTCATGTTCTTGACCCCCACCAAGGAAAAGAAGTAATTGTTTTTATTTTTGTAAAGAAGCGAAGTTGTTGCCAATTTAATATTTATTGTGGACATAAAGAAAAGTTTATTCACAGCACCACCTGAACATCATCGTACAGTGACGTGCGCAACCACCCAATCATATAAAGACACCACAGCAACTCTGACTCTTGGCCAATGGATGTCGACCTCGTCACGTGGTTCGCATTGTACGATGGTCAGGTCACATTCTTTTTTTTCTTTTTCTTTTTTTATTTATATTTGTATTTTTTTTTTAAATAATTTATTTCCTTTTATGGTCAAGTAGGTTCTTCTGCGGAAGGGATTATGCAGTTGGCGATGGTGACTTTGCTGCCGGTAAGCTGGAAATCTTATGGTTAGAAGGAAAACACATTGCTGGTCTCTTCTTCTAACGTTAGTTCTTCCCCTTTCTTATCGAAGTCTCTCTCTTTCCCTCAGTTTTCTGATAAACAAATCGGGAACATCAGTTGCGAAGGTGGAAGAGTGAGTGCAGTAACGGACTCGACTCCTTGGCCTTAATCGAAGACCTGCATGAGTTTTGAGGCCTCCATTGTTTGAGAAGATGTTTCTGGAGGTGGATTGTGCGTCGTGGCTGTCCTCCACCACCTCCTTGTCGGCAGATATTGGTCGTCGGATCATTTCTCCGGTCTCAGATCGGTGACCATGGACTGGTAACTGGGTGGATTTTGGAATTTTTTCTTCTAAGAGCTCCATGGGGAAAGAGGCTCAGCGTCACCATCCACGTAGGGGAGGCTGTTTTTGTTTGTCGTCCGAGTGTTGCCATTGGGGAGATCCTTTGCTTTCATTCTTGCTTCTGTTGATCTCTTCGTTTTGCCTAACGTTCTGATACTCTTGTCGGAGCTTTGGTAATTGGTGGAATTCGTGTGAAGCCATAGAAGATGTTTGTTAAAATGCCCAGATTACCTCAAATTTATGGAGATTTCCATTAACAACCTTACATTTGGAGCAGCAAATTTAGGGTAGTTCTCAGAAGTTCGAATAGAATGTCAAAGGAGAGAATTCTCTTTGCCAAGTTGAAGGAAGGGCAATCACGAAAGGTTTGTTAACTTAATGCTAGAATAAGCTTATATAATGCTTTCGATAGTACAAATACCGTTTTGACATCATTTACGTTGGTTACCAATGTCTGCTTATTGACATTTATAGGAAAATTGTTGTTGGTTTTCCAAAACTTTACGTAAGGCGCTGAATTTGGACTATTATCTAGAGAACCAATTTGGACTATTATATAGATCAGTTCAAAACATATGCATCGCATATGACATTATGTGGAGCTATGGTATGTAAATGATTTTCAGCGAGGCGTTTTGAGATCTAGGTGCTTTACATCAGTGAGGCGTGCTCTTTGAGCCTTGGCTCTAGACAGTATTTGAACTTAAGTGCGCCTAGTGCTTTTAAGTTTTAACAGCACTGCTTTGAACAGTAAAAATACTTCAGGGAGGATGAAGACGTGTAAGTATATTCACAACGAAAGCATCTTTAGCCATACTGGAACTGAGAGAAGTTTGATTCGTATACGGAGGGTACATAACTACATATTGCTGTCTTAAAGAGTCCCTATTCAGTCGATTAGATTGTTCTTCTATTTTATGTACTGCAGACATGGGAAGCGGATTACAGGCTGTGCAGGACGAGGAAGCAATTGAGCAGAAGCTATTTGAAGATCGCTTGATCCAATCGATGTATATCTCTGCTTCATGGGTACGCGAATGGTTATTGTTTGTAAGTTTTTCTTTTTGACATTATTACCTCTGATAGATCAAGAAAGCATGCTGCAGCAACACAATTTTTTGTACTGAAGGAATTTAAAAGACGACTAGAAGCCTAATTGAGCACAATAGAGCCTTCCCATCTGTTCCTCTCATGAGTTTTCATATTATTTCTGTTTTTTATTTTAATATATAGTCAATGGCTTGGATAAAACCCTGTAGTTTTCGATTGCTTAGATTTTCTGTTATTTGATGGTCAGTTAATGTCATATCTAATAGATTTCATGGCATGGTCGTGTGGTTTTGTTTTTGGTTTTTTTTTTTCTGTTTTTTTAAATAATAGAACTTTCTGCAACAGCTATGGGGATGGACATGTCCATTTCATTATGGTTTTGGTTTTGTGAAGTTATTTTTCACCAGTGGTCATATATATGTATACTTTGTTTGCTCCATTTGATTTGTGGTGTGGGCATCTACTGTACAAAGTGTAAAAATTTCAAATTCCAATTCCATTCCAATTTACACTTTGACACTACTTTGATTGGAGTTGGAGTTTTCGAAGTTCTTAGTTGGAGTTTAGGTTTTGCTTTTAGAGTCAAAGTTGGAGTTTAGAGTTACCCAAAAAAAAAAAAAAGAGTTGTAGTTTGGAGTCTTCCAACAGAACTCCAAGTACTAACCCCAAATCCGACTTTTATTTTAAAGAAATTATTAATGAGCATATCTATAACATATATAATTTTCGAAATATGAGCTTTACTCCTCTTTAGCTACGCTGTCACATTCTCTTATAAACATTATAATTTAAGCATTAAAAAATCATTAAGTTCTTTATCCAATCCAATAAAAAGATCCTAATTCAATTATTTGTCCAATCCAAAGAAAAGGAGGACTCTTCAGATCTCCATCCAATGCAGAAAATGACCTTTTAATTCTCTCCATGCAATCCAAGAAACGAGACCTTTCCATTCTCCTGAATGACTTTTTACCTCTATTTAGCCACTTTGCCCATTTTCATCCATTTCATTAAAAAAAAGTAATATAAATATGATTGAGAGTTATTGAGTCATTAGGGGTGCTTAGTGGGCCCCCCATACTTAGCCCATTAAGCATATCCCCCCAACACCACAGCGCAGGTGGGTGGGCAGATCAAGAGTAAATACTAAACACCATTTAAAGGGGCCTAGGGCAAGTGGACTACACACCCACCCACTACCTCCAGATATATAAAATAAAATCCTAATTTGCACATATCACTTGCCTGCTATCTCACTCCCTCCCACCACGTTCCCTCTTCTCTGATTTCTCTCCTTCTCACTCTGTTATCTTCTCTTTCTTTCATCCTCTCGTTTCTTTTGAAGTCAAAGGCTCAACCCATGGCTCTCGAATTCTCAATGCCTTGCCTCAAATTTTCGAGACCATTGCTTGGTGATGGAGATGCTAGAAGGGCTATCCGCAATGCCACTAGGAGGACTAGGCGTGCCGAGGCTCGGAGGGTGGCTTTGGGGGTGCTTGCATGGCTCAGAGGGTGAGGCTTTGGGCGCACAAGGCAAGGCCATGGAGGACCAACCGCTTGACACCTAGAGGTTGATCGAGTTGTTGGCAAATCCCTTAATTTTAGGGGATTGGGCGATTTGGAGGATGATGACCGAGTTGTGCTTCTTCAAATTAGGAAGTTTATCCATTTGTTATTTAGTTAATTTGTTTCTTTTATTTTAGGAGTTGTTGGGATTGTTTTCTTAATTTTAGAAGTTTGATTTGTTTTGGGATTGTGATTTCAAAAGAAGTTGTTAGAGGGAATGATTGGGGGAGGGCTAGCCGAAACCTAGTACTATTTATTTCAGTTTTACATTGTAATTGATTATTATGTTATTTGCAATAAAAGTGAAGCTTATGTTTTGTCACTCTAATTTTCGAGAATTGAGTGCTAGCCCGAGTTAATCTTGATTTTCATCTTCCAACCATTCGGATCTTAGTGTTGCCTCAAGGTAGCCCTTGATTCATCCATCCAACACGACCATAAACACTTGAGCGCGAGTGAGGCTTCCATCATTGGTGTTTTCATTGAGAGGCGTCCAACCTGTGGAGAGGAAACCAAGGAGGAAGATCATGATCAATTGACAACCAATACATAGGGAGCGGATTGAGAACCTTGAAGCCATTTTGGAGGCACAACACACTGCCATCAATGAACTACTTGGAAGGTTAGAGGAGGTGCTCCACCAATTGGTGGATCAAAATAGGAATGGAGATGGAAGGCACCATAAAAGAAGAGCCGAGAGGCATCATAGTCTCAAGGGCTCCGTGGGGTCTAGAAGAAGCCAACACCGTGAGAGGGTGGAGGATTCGGATTCAGCTAATCAAGATTCCTGAAGCACCAATGAGGAATCAATCGAGGAAAGTGAAAGGGAAGAAGAGAACCGAGGTGAGAGAAAAGGCACACGTAGGGGGAAGTTCTCAAACCAAAAATGGACTTTCCCAAGTTCAATAGTGATGACCCGAGCACTTGGGGTAGTAGAGCCAAGTAATACTTCGAGCACAAGCACATGGAGGGCCATGCTAAAGTGTCCTATGTCGCCTACTTCCTTGAGGGGAGGCTAACCAATGGTGGCAATGGATGAGGAAGACCTATAGAACTCAAAGGAGGGAGTTGAAATGGTGAAAATTTGTCAATGAGCTCTTAGGGAGGTTCGGGCCAACCGAATATATGGACTACCATGAGACTCTCTCAAAGATCAAGCAAACCGGATCTTTAAGGGATTATCAAAAGGAGTTCGAATACTTGTCTACGAGGGTACACGGGTGGTCGGAGAAGGCTCTCATTGGGACTTTCATGGGAGGCTTAAAGAGTGAGTCGGTGGCAGAGGTAAAGCTTAAGAAGCCGAAGACCTTGATGCAAGCCTTGGGGGTTGCACGAATTAAGGAAGATCAACTCCAAGATTTGACGAAGAATAGTTGCTTGGATGTGAGGAAACCACCTCTAATGGTTTCCAAGTTTGATGCAAACAAAACTTTTAGCAAGGACTTCGCACCGGGAGGCCCTAGTGGAGTTGCAGCAGGAGTGAAGAGAATATCTTGGGAAGAGATGCAACGATGAAGAGAGAATGGGCTTTGTTTCAATTGGAATGAGAGGTTCACAATGGGCCACAAATGCAAAGTCAAGCAAATTTTTCTCATAGAGATGGAGTCGGAGGAAGAGGAAGACATAAGGGAGGAAGAGGAAGACATAAGGGAGGAAGAACAAGATGAGGTCGTGGGGGGAGATCCTCATATCTCTATCCATGTATTAGCGGGTGTTGCGGGACCTAGAACAATGAGAACACAAGCTCACATTGGCAAGATAGAGGTAATGGTTCCTGTTGATAATGGTTCATCCCTAAACTTCATCAACTCTAAAGTCGCTGAGAGCTTGGGGTTGCCTATGACTTCTATCACTCCATTTGAGGTCAAGGTAGCTAGCGGGGAGAAGTTGATGTATAGAGAAGTATATAAAAAGGTATGTTTGAAAATACAAGGCCTTGAGATTGTAGTAGATTTGTATTCTTTGCCAATTGTGGGGTTGGACGTTGTGTTGGGTGTGCAATGGCTAGAGGAGCTAGGGAAGATAGCCTCGGACTATAGAAAAATGACTATGGAGTTTATGATGGGGGGCAAATGGGTGACTATGAGGATGAATGGAATAGGGGGATGTAAGGCCATGGGGCCTAATGAGATGGAGAAGATCTTGAGACAAGGGGGGCAATGTTTTGCTATCACATTGGCCTCCCAATCGAGGGGCTTGAGTGAGGGGCATAAAGTGGAAGATGGGGGGCATGGAGAGGGAGTTAGGGGCAAAGGTTCCTAATGACTTGAGGGGTTTGTTGGGGAGGTTTTCTAGGGTGATGGAGGATCCGAAGACACTTCCACCCTCAAGGATAGATTTCCAATTCCAACCATTGATGACATGTTAGATGAGCTTGGAGGTTCGATGTTCTTCTCTAAACTTGATCTAAGAGCCGGATACCATCAAATAAGGGTGCATGAAGGGGACATTCACAAGACGGCTTTTCGAACTCACAATGGCCACTTCGAGTACTTGGTGATGTCGTTTAGTCTATGCAATGCTCCTTCAACTTTTCAGGCATGCATGAACCAAATCTTTAAGCCGTATTTGAGGAGGTATGTGTTGGTATTTTTCGATGATATTCTTGTTTATTCGAAGACATGGGAGGATCATTTGGAGCACTTGGAAGTTATTTTGGGGGTGCTACTTGACAACTCCTTCTATACTAAGTTGTCCAAGTGTGCATTTGGCCAAAGGGAAATTGAGTATTTAGGGCATTTGATCTCACGTGAGGGGGTCAAGGTGGATTCAAGAAAAGTTGAAGCTATGGTGGCTTGGCCCAAACCGAAGACCATCACCAAATTGAGGGCGTTCTAGGGCTCACGGGTTACTATAGAAAGTTTGTCAAGGATTATGCTTCCATTGCAAGACCACTCACCAACATGCTCAAGAAGAATAATTTTGTTTGGAGTGAAGAGGGTGAGAAGGCATTTGAAGCTTTGAAGAAGGCCATGACAACTACACCCATCCTTGCTATGCCTAATTTTGAGAAGGCATTTGAGTTACACACGGATGCAAGCAATGTGGGGGTAGGTGACACAAGAAGGGAGGCCACTAGCCTTCATTAGCAAGACCCTTGGTGTTCAAAAGAAAGGGTGGAGTGTGTATGCACGGGAGATACTTGCTATCATGGAGGTTGTGAGGGTATGGAGGCCTTATTTGTGGGGACAGAAGTTCTTAATAGTCAGGGATCAACAACCTTTGAAGCATCTTTTGGAGCAAAGAGTCGCCACTCCGGATCAACAAAGGTGGGTAGCTAAGTTACTTGGGTTTGAATTTCAATTGGTGTATAGGCCGGGTAGGGAGTATCATGTAGCTGATGCCCTATCTAGGAAGGAAGATGGTGAGGTGTTGGAGGACTTTTCGGGTCCTTCATGGGGAGTGTGGGATGAGATTAGAGAGGGAATAAAAAATTATCTAAGGTGTAAGGAGGTGATGGAGAAGTTAGATGTGGATGCTAAGGGAGTAGAAAACTATGAGATTCGTGACAGGCTTCTAAAATATAAGGGGAGAGTAGTGGTGCCAAGTATGGGAGATCTTAGAAAGAAGATTTTAGGTCACTTTCATAATACCAAAGAAGGGGGACATTCAGGGGTGTACCGTACTTGAGTAGGGAGGCTAACTTGTTCTATTGGGATGGCATGAAAGGAGATGTGAGGGAGTATGTTTGGAGGTGTGACACTTGTCAAAGGGTGAAGAGTGAGAGTAGCAAGCCCAAGGGGTTGATGCAACCCTTACCGATCCCTACTCACACTTGGGAGGATGTCACCATGGACTTTGTGGAGAGGTTGCCACTTTCAAATGGATGTGATGGTGTTCTTGTGGTGGTAGACCACTTGACTAAGTATGCACACTTCATTGCAATGGTGCATCCATACACGGCCAAGACTATTGCTAAACTTTATGTAGATCACGTGATGAAGCTCCATGGGATGCCGATAAGCATGGTGACGGATAGGGACCGCGTGTTCATGAGCAATTTTTGGAGGGAGTACTTCAAAATGCATGGGACGGAATTGGCCCGAAGTTCAACCTATCACCCTTAAACCGATGGCCAAACGGAGGTGACCAACGGGACTCTTGAGCAATACCTTAGGTGCTTTGTGCACCAATACCCAAAAAAGTGGGAGGAGCATTTGGTTTGGGCTGAATTTTGGTACAACACATCATACCACCAATCAATCAAGATGACACCATTTGAGGCGCTCTATGGGAAGCCACCACCGGTGCTTGTAGCCTATGAAGTAGGAAGTTCACCTAATGAGTTGGTGGATATGAAGTTTGGAGAGAGGGATGAGATCGTGAAAGAACTCAAAAAGAACTTGGCACGTGCTCAAGACCAAATGAAGAAGCAATTTGACAAGGGAAGAAGCATGGAGTCCTTTGAGCAGGGAGATTGGGTCTTTCTCAAGTCCTTACCAAAGGAGCACAAGGCACTATCCAAGGCAACATTGAGCAGGTTGAGGGCTAAATATTTTGGCCCATATCAAGTGTTGGAGAAATGTAGACAGCTTGCTTACAAGCTAGACTTAGTGGTTGGAGTTCACATTCATCCTATTTTTCATGTCTCATGGCTAAGGAGGAAGGTTGGAGATCCAACCAAAGTGGTGAATGAATTGCCCATGGTGGATTAAAAGGGAAGGATGGCAATCCAACCTGAGAAGATCATGGAGTATAGGCTTGTGAGGAAGGGTGGCCAAGGGAGAACCGAAGCCTTGGTTCAATGGAGGGGGCTTCCAACCAAAGATGCTACATGGGAGAGTGTTTGGGTTCTCAATGAGCAATTTCCAGAACTTGACCTTGAGGACAAGGTCAGTCTTGAAGGGGGAAGGAATGATAGAGATGCAAGAAGAGCTATCCGCAATGCCACTAGGAGGGCTAGGCGTGCCGAGGCTAGGAGGGTGGCTTTGGGGTGCTTTAATGGCTCGGAGGGTGAGGCTTTGGGCGCACAAGGCAAGGCCACGGAGGATCAACCGCTTGCCACCTAGAGGTTAATCGAGTTGTTGGCAAATCCCTTGAATTTAGGGGATGAGGCAAATCCCTTGATTTTAGGGGATTGGGCGATTTGGAGGATGATGACCGAGTTGTGCTTCTTCAAATTAGGAAGTTTATCCATTTGTTATTTAGTTAATTTGTTTCCTTTATTTTAGGAGTTGTTGAGATTGTTTCTTTAATTTTAGAAGTTTGATTTGTTTTGGGATTGTGATTTCAAAAGAAGTTGTTAGAGGGAATAATTGGGGGAGGGCTAGCCAAACCCTCATACTATTTTTTTTGATTTTGCATTGTAATTGATTATTATGCTATTTGCAATAAAAGTGAAGCTCATGCTTTATCACCCTAATTTTCGAGAATTGAGTGCTAGCCCGAGTTAGTCTTGATTTTCATCTTCCAACCATTCGGATCTTGGTGTTGCCTCGAGGTAGCCTTTGATTCATCCATCTAACACGACCATAAACACTTGAGCGTGAGTGAGGCTTCCATCACTTGGCCATGGGCCGTGGGTCTAGAAGAGCTGCAGACTAGGACTGGGCTCCAACTCCGACAGAGTCGAAAACCCAACTCCGAACTCCAACTCCAAACTCCAACTCCGACAAAAGTTGGAGGCAAAGTTGGGCTCCGACTCCGACTCCAATCACGAGCGAACTCCGACTACTGTTGGAGTTGCCAGAGTCGAAGGTCGGAGGGCCGTTCAAAGTTAAGCTTTGTTTTTTCAATTTTCTTACCACTTTCCCAGCATCCAAACAACACATGAAGGCATATGAAAAAACATAAAAAAAATTAAAAGACTTTACTCTCGAATTGACGCCATTACTGGATTTCACAAAGCATACAAAAAAAATAAACAAATCAAAATAATCCCACTACATGGTCTTCGAGTAGTCGTAATCTGGCTTCAGAAACTCAAGCTGAAACGGGGGATCAAGAAAGGGACGGATCGAAAAGGAAGCTTCGTACCAAAGACAAGATCTAGACTAGGTGGAGAGTGAGTGTGTCAAGAGATAAGTATGTAGTAGAAGAGAGAGAGTAGTGGTACGTGTTGTGAGTAAAATTTCAATGAAATGATTTCACGATTGACAAAGATAAAGGAAGAGAGAAAACAAAGTTGGAACAAAGAGAGAAAACAGAGGAAGAGTTCAAGAGAGAAAATAAAGTTGTTGTCAAGTGTCAGTTGAGGAAATGCGTAGGTTTAGCTAAAAGAATATATGAATATATAGGAGGTGTAAACTACATCGTTTTAAGAGTTTCTTAAAAAAAAAATTTATAAAAAACATGTCTCATACATGGGGGGCTCGAACGTGGGTCAACGTGTTGCAAAACACTTGCCTGCACCGTTAGGCCACTCAAGTGTCTATTATTTATAGTACAACATTAAATATATTAAGTGTAAATATCGGATGTCAGAGTCTAAATCGGCTCCAACTCTGACCAAAATTTTTGGAACAACTCAATTAGAGTCGAAGTGGATGTTGGCCGAAGTCGGAGCTACTACAAGTTTTGCACAATCCTACCGTGGACATGGCCAAGGGTATCGAAGGTTCTAGACTGCTAGTTGTAGATTTCAATTCTGTTTATTTTTTCTTAGGGTTTTTTTTTTTTTTTTGATCGATAAACAAAATTTTATTGATCAAAAGGAGGCAAAAAGCCCAAGTATACGGGACATATACAAGAGCAACGCCTGTGCCTGCTAGTTTAGAGATACAAGGAATTCATGAAAAGACATGCCATGAAAATCAATTACAATCGACCAATGAAGCAAGGTATTGAAAAATAAATTTCTAAGCTCTTCCATCAATCGCTCTTGATCTTCAAAGCTTCTTGCATTCCTCTCCCACCAAATGCACCATCATAGACATATAGGTATCATTTTCCATATGAATGCAATTTGAGGGTTGCCCCGAATACCTCTCCACGAGGCTAGAAAGTCACATACCCTTTCCGGCATCACCCAAGCTAAATCCAATCGAGCAAAAATTTCGTTCCACAAGATCCTGGCAATCTCACAATGTAGTAAGAGATGGTCAGTGGACTCGCCCGTCTTCTTGCACATATAACACCAATCCATAACTATAACACCACTAGTATGAGATGGTCAGTGGTCAGTGGACTCGCCCCTCTTTGTTCCACCAATCCTGGCAATCTTAGGGTTTTTTTACAGTGATCAATTTGGTTCTTAAAGCTATTTGGATTTGAGATGGTTTTTATGATGTGAAACTGGTTTCTGGGGTTTGGAAGGTGAGCTGTGTAACCCGCCTATCCATTCAACAAGGATGGGCACTGGGGAAGAAAAGGTCACCCAGCCCAGGCGGGGCCTGGTTGTGGGGTAGGGTGCTTTAGGGCAGGTAGCACCCATATTTGTCATATATAAAGAGTTCTTGGTTTATCTCTCTATTCAAGCAAATCTTGTTAATGAAAATGCTAATATTAACACTCGTAGGCCTCGTTTGGATGTTGAGATGAGATGAGAATTCTGTAAAGAGTTTTGCTACTCATCACCCCACACACCACACCACACTTTTTACTTTCTTTTTCTTTTTTTTTTTTTTTTTTTTTTTGCTTTTATTATTCTTAAACTTATTGAATTATTACATTCATCATCCATATACCACACATTTGGTAAAAAAAAATAATAATAAATAAATAAGTGTAGTGTGTGGTACTGTGTGAGGATGATTAATAGAATTTTTCTTCTGTACATAGTAGTTAAATGGTTTAAATTAAGATGTTTTATGGTGTTTTAGGAAATGAGAGAAAAAAGTTGAATAAAAATAATATAACAGTTCAAACATTGTTAGAATATAATTTTTTAATATTATTCTTATTTTGGGATTTAAAAAAATTGAATTATTTTTTGTATTTTGTATAGAAGTTTGGGAAAGTTATAATAATTAGGTAATGATTATATGAAAAAGTTAAGATTTGAAATTGAAAAGTATTTATGTTTGAGTGGTGCGTTTTGATGTTGAGATGAGACTAACTCAACATCCAAATGGGGCCTTAAAGAGTTTATTTATTGTATAATTATAACATAAAACCTAATGAGAGTAAGAAGAGAGAAGATCAAGATACTACATTTGATGTTGAAATCAAGATACATACTACCATCTAAAGATTTTATATATTGTATAATTACTCAAAAGTATGCTAGTTATTACATATAATATGTTTTATTTTTATATTTTTATGTTTTTATTAAAAGGGCCGATCTAGTGGTCAAGGTTGTAAATCTCAGTTGGTAACACATATTTGAAATAATTTCGTGAGTTTGAGCTTCTTTAAGCCGAGTCTGTTATTTTTCAAGCCTCGTTTTTTAGGCATCTAAACGGCACCATTTAACCTTTTTTATCAAGAAATAAAAAATTAAAAGCCCAATCATTTTCTAGTACAGCTAATGTGAAAAGCTTTCACATCAGTGGTGTGTTAGATGTGTAAAAAATAAGACTTATAAATAGATTTTTTCCTAATAATTTTATTGATGATAGGAAGTAGGCATAATTCAAGTAAAACATATACAAGAGCAACACTTATGCATGATTGTTTCGGAGTACAAGAAAGCCATGAATATTTATGCCATTAAAATCTACTTAAACGGCACCATTTGATATTAGCCTCACTGGTGCCTCTCCCTTTCATTTCTCTTTCTTCCTTATTTCTCTCAGTCTCTCTCTAGATCTATTGACTTTTCCTCTCTCACGATCACAAGTTGCAATCACAGGTGGTAGCTAGGTAGGTTGCACGCTGCTTCAATCAAACTGGCAACGTTGCCGAGCTCATCAAATCGAAGCAGAATGCTGCTTCAACCAAAAAGCTACTGCTAGTGGGCTTGATGACTTCGACAATGAGTTAATTAGAAAGCTTGGATTCTGGCCGCAATTTATCCTTCATGTAAATCTTCACGATTCTCTTACTTTTCATTCAATATACGAACTTAAGCTGTAGTGGATTTTTGGTAAATTACAGAAATTATAGAATCTTTGCTCTTTTTTAGTAAATTAGTGTAGTGCTATTAGTTTGTTAAAATTCAAAATTTAACTCAAGGATCAGTTATAGTTTCTGGAGTAGATGTATATTCGTATTTTTATGAATTTGTTTTGGTTTTTCCTCATTTGTTTGTGTTTAGATACGTGGAAGTGATCTCCATTTGATACCTGTTAATTGCTAAACACATGAATAAGCTTTGACAATGAATTCTGACTCCGAGAAGGAGAAACAAAGCTGGATTCAGGGACTCTTGAAGTAGAAGTTGGGGGGAAAGAGTTTGTCACGTTGGATTCTGATACTATCGGAGTAGGAACCCAACCCCAAAAGTACTCCCAAGTTAACCTGGCTTTGTCCTACTTTTTTCTCTCGAGTTTAATTAAGGAGCTGGTCGATGAAAAGCAGTCATCCTATCCTTGGATGCTAAAAACAAAGAGATATTTGCTGTTGTCATGTATAGAATTGATGTTCAATGTATCCTTTATGGAGGTCTCTCTATTCCAAGGCCTCTTTGTATCTTTTTTTTTTTTTTTTTTTGGGGGGGGGGGGGAGGCAGCATATATTTTATTACATTTTTTATTTATTAAAATGAATTTATGTTGACTGCTGCAAACGATTTAACACGTTTTAAGGTTTACAAATATTTGATTCAGCATTTTATGCACGGATATACATTGTTCAGATGTACTAATTGAGAGTAAGTGTATCATACCGAATAGCCCTTCTTTTTTTCTTTTAGTGGGCAAGACACAAGGTCCCGTTTGAATTCAGAAAGTATTTCATCTTATCTCATCTCATTCTTACAATTTTTTCTAAATTTTCAGACAAAATATAATAAACAATTCAACTTTTTCAAATTTTAAAATAATAATAATATTAGAAAATAATATTCTAATAATTTTTTTTTAACTTTCATCGTTTATCTAAAACTATCTCATCTCATTTCTAAATTCAAACCAGTCCGAACTTTTGTATCCAAGGGTAACCTATCTAGGAGGTGGTTGGCTACCCTTGGAAGAAGTTTATTTAAAAAGAAATTAATTATGAAAAATTTTCTATCCCAAATATATTCTTAAAGATATAAAATAGGTATATATTTCTCTCACACTATAAGAAAAATGGGATTTTGTAGTTATTTAATTGCAGCGAAAAGAGTATTTATGACCAAAACAGACTCATTTTAGCTGTAAATAGTCATTTCGCTGAAATTAACTGACCACAAATAAGCAGTTTTCTTGTAGTATCATCTTTCATATTTCTCCTTTACAAATGCAAGCAGCCAACCAAAATATATTAATTCATTCATTCATTCACCGAACGTGCTCTGTGTCTGCATGCTTGTCTCCCTCTGTCAAAGTACGTAATGGCCAGGGTTATGGATGTATATGGCTGAAGTTATGCAAATATTCGAGATGAACAGCTGCATTTTCACGTGTTCCCTCTAATAAAAATATATGAACGGAGATAGAAATCACTTCTGATGAGCGGGGGATCTACAATATAAAAGTTATTTATAGACACGGGATGGACTGGTTTTTTTTAAAAAAAATAAAATAAAAATTAACGTAGGCGCCCTAACAATTCAGGACAGGATTTTACAAGTACTCCATCTAGCTGTAAATTGTAATCAGTTTTCATAACATTTTCCCTAGTCATGTTATTTTCCAATGTAACGCAATAAAAACTTTAAACAAGAAAAAAAAATGTATGCTAATTTGTCTCAATCAGCACTAAGATTAATAATTAACATAATGAATGAAAATTATTACAGATTGGTGATTCCCTCGATTAATATATTATTACTTACAGTACTGAAATCATATGATATATAGAACGCAACAGTACTATTAATTATGAACTTGACATGGACAAATATGTGATGAACAAGCTGTTTATACAATCACACAATGCATTTGTTTATTATTTCCTCTTATTTCGAGAATTAATCTTCAAATTTTTGGGAGAACATGATCATCAAGAGCAGATGCCGAAACTTCTTTCATGAGCAGCGCATTTCTGGCAGTCCGATGAACAATTCAGTCTCCACATGATCTCTGTCTGAAACTTGGCTACTTTGGCTTCTGTAGGGTACAATATATTTCCCTTGAGCTGGTAACTGCCATTGAGTTTTTGCACCACAGTAAGTGTCATAAATTTGGGAAATATTAAATACTAAATATATATTTATATATATATATATGTATGTATGTATGTATATCAATCATCATGCATGATTTCTGATTTGCTAGAAGGGATGCCTATTGGAAAGGCTATCTTTCCACAGACATCAAGTATTTTTAGCTCTAGTTTAGCCCTGGAAAGCATGAAGGGGAGAAAATAATTTTGGTCTTGGAAATTTTGTTCATGTTTATATCCCACATTAATGGAAGCCAATTAAAAAAAATGCACTTCTGTTAAAACAAGTTACACGTAAACTGATAGCTAACATCTTCAAAAGTTGTGGCAGGTTTGAGTAGATCAAGAGCCCTTGAAGGCTCACCTTTTCGATTAACCTTGCATTTTCCTCTAACAGAAGCCTCTCCTGAATTTCAACAGAATGCATGCATTAAATTTAGTTAAGACATATTTTGGCGACGATATATAGTTAAAATAGAACGTATTTATTGATCTTCATGGAAAGTATACCTTCTCTTTTTGATGCTCTATTTCATCCATCCATAACTGAGCCTGTAATGTAGGTCATTTCTTTCTGCTTGTTAGCTTTCTTAATATTCATTTTCTAATTATATATTTGGTAATTGCTGGGAATTTCGAGATGCAGGTTAGTGTAAAGACAACCAGAATTTTCCGGCCTCTCAACCTCCTAATCCCATATTTCCATGGCAAACGGATAAAAATTTTAAGAAGAAAGCCATGTTCAGATCAGGTAGTAATCGCGTACCTTTTTTGCCCTGATACGGGATAAGCTTCGCACCAGCTGGCTCTCGATCTCTTGAAGTTCCTCAGAAGTACACGAACTTAAACCATATCCCAAAAGCTTCCTATGACAAGCAAATTTGAAAGTGTTGAAATTCCGTATCAGACCGAGACTAACATTCCAAGTAACAAATGCAGCGGGTAGCAGCTTCATAGCAGGAGAATAACCTTTGAGAAGCATCAAGAAGCTCAATCTGCTTTGTCATGCTTGCACTGCCACGCATCAATTGCTGCATATGGGAATTCTTTGTCACAATAGGACTAAGCAAGCAACTGATTTGTGTTGTTTATGGAATTGAGCAGTCGTAAGCTCTGAGTTAAACTTGACATCAAGCTCAAGTACCCAAATTGCAACATAATTTTCATAGAACGGTGAGCTGATTTGGCATGATAATTCTAGACACATCCGTCTTAATTAGCAATTAACGACCAGTTCTATACTATATGTTTAATGTTTTTATACATAAAAGACAAAATTGATATTACTATATTTATCCTTCTGTTCTATTTCTCATAGCTGGAGATGAAGTGTCAGCATACGTCCTTTCAAAATTCATGGTCACGAAGTCAAGCCTAAAGATATTCCAGCTCGTCACTCCCGATGTGTGAAGGCATATCGTTGCCAAAAATATAAAGAAACAAACTTGATCATTTGAAATATGTTGAGTAATTCACTTTATTTGTTTAGAAATGAACCCTACATCTCCTTCACAAGGATACTGTTCACGGCACCATGAATCTGCCTTTTATCACCCCCTAGCAACCCTAAGAGTAAAAGTTAAAACTTTGAGCTACAGTGAATCACTCTCCCTCGTCATATTTGGCGAGCCACTATTCATAGGCCAAACGTATATTTTATTCATTAATTTCCATCCAATTACCCGCAGTTTCTTTCCCACGTATTTCTCTCTATTTCTGTCCCCCACGTTCTCACTCTCTCTCTCCCTTTCTCCAATTTTTTCTCTTCCCTCAACATCGTCTCTCTGTTTCCTCGAGCGATTTTAAGTGGAGCGATTTTCTCTTATTTTCTCTCTTCCCTCAACAATTGTCTTTCTATTTCCCTAAGCGATTTTCTTCCATTTCCTTCTAATTCTCTCTCTTCCTGCTACAAATATTTTTCCAGTTTTCCTGAGCAATTTTCTCTCAAAAATACAACCAAACTGACAAGCCCTAACCGACCAAGCTTCCACCGTTCCACAGTCCAACCCAAGAAGATTTGGTCACTTGTAGCTCCTCTAGGTCCAGTACTCACGGAAACAAAGGTAATTTTCTTTGGATTAACTCCTTTCGTTTAGATACTCGTGGTTCTGGAATGAGAGTAAAAGGAAATGAGTTTCGAGCATTTTTTTGTTAAATTCCGCAATGTACGTAGGCTATTTTGGTCTTCGCTGCATACACCGTGCAAACTAATTCTAATTTCTTTGGTTGAATGTTGCTATTTTTAATCAGATGTAAGACTTTAGGAAACTCAATGTTTTTCACAACTAGTCAGTCAACTTGAAATTGTTTAATGGTTGGGATTTGAACGTGTCGGAACCATATGAGATGAGATTAATTTTTGTGGGAAGGTATTGGCTGTACGGGTATGATTGAAAAGGGAATGAATCAAAACTTCAAAAAATTGATGAGCTTATGATATTCTTTTGTTTGTTCGTTTGTATCTCTTCCTTGAATGCAATTGAAGATAAGAGTTGACTTCAGTTTAGATATTCTGGAGTGATCTTCGAATATCTTGGTCTCTAGCTTTGCTTGGCTGGGATTATAGTGCTTATTTGTGAATATACCTATATGTGGTGTTTAGGATGTGGTGTTTTGGGCGTGCCCTAGTTTGCTTGGTTGTGGGCCTTATTGGTTTGGGTAAGTTCGTATCTATTTAGTAAGTTGTTGGAAGCTTTTTTAGTTTCTTGATGCGCACACTGAAATTTGGTTTACTTGCTAGGAATAATTTACCTCAGCTGATGTTCAATATCTATATCCTCATGCAGCAATTGATTCCAGTATTGGACTAAACCCAACTCTTTTGGAGCTTTCAACTGCAATTGGCAAGAAGGATCTCAGTTAGCTTGGGTCAAAGTTGGATTTGATACAGCTTCTAGTTCCTTCCCTCATTAGTTTTAGATGAAATCAATCATTTAGTCTTTCCCATACTCATTATTTTTTGTATTTAGTCATGTAGTTCCTTCCCTCATTAGTTTTAGATGAAATCAATCATTTAGTCTTTCCCATACTCATTATTTTTTGTATTTAGTCATGTAAATCATCAAGTCAATGGCCTGGAATTTGCAACAATGCATTCTTGATAGGTAAAAGAGTATTTTCCATACTCATTGTTTTAATTCTTGGTTGGTAATCAAAACACTTGCTTCACTGGGGTAAAGGTCATTTGTATGAAAAGAATCACAAACAGAACAAAAGGCTTTCTTGCAATCATTTAAACAAATATGTTTGTTGGTTTCAAAAATTATATATGTGATTGTTGGGTAAAAGAAGGGTTGACAAAATGTGTTTGTTGGATTATTAGGTTGAGGAAAAAAATTAGTTGAGAAACAATAATTTAAATACAAATTAAATTATTAATATGAAAAAAAAATTAAAAATATTATTATTAAAAAAATAATATTATATTATTATTTTGATTAATCTAATGGCTATTCCAATGTGGGGTTATAGATAGGTTTTGAATTTATGAAAAACATGTACTTTTTATCAAATTTTGAAGATGGCTTTGATGAAGCCAATGACAATGCTCTAAAACACGCTCCTTCCCTTTCCCTCTCAGTCATTAAATTCCCTAGATGATAAAGTACTTTAGCCTCTGATAAACAATTCCAGCAGACAATTATTTTGAAGTAATCAGAATCAGTGACTTTCCCTTGAACATTAAGCATATGTAGTTACTCGAATCATTTCTTCCACGAGAACAAACCAGATACCATAATTTTACCAATTTCTTCCACGAGAACAAACCAGATACCATAATTTTACCAAAGTCCAACCGGCTACCCATTAAAGGAATGTCAGCAGATTCCAATCAGCCCTATATAGTGCGGTACAATCAGTCTCTCATTACATCACCTTCCACATTCTCTCGTTGTCTCACTCTCCACTCTTCACGTGGCATAAATTTTTGTGATTTGGAAACGCACTATCACATCTGCATGATATCCTAAAAGAGCTATTCATAGGAACAACGGGAATTACTACCTGTAATCATTAATATGATTCCTCCAAAAGACTATTTGTCAATTATATTGGAGTTTCTTGAAATCATCTTTAAGCTCAATTCAACCTAACAATGTATGCGGGATTTAGAACATGCCTAAACAATATCTTAATAATTTATAATGTCATTATTTAGCACCAAATACCGTTATTTTTCAATAATAATAAGACACCGAATATTTTCTAAGTGCGAGATGGAAGGCCTACCTGCATGTATTGTTGCACTGCAATGTTGTTGTTTTGCCCACCTTTTACCTGGTTAAGGTATCGTGCTATCACCTCTTCAATGCTGAAGTTTCAAAAGCAAAAGATATTATGATCATTACAAGTAACTTATTTGTTAAAGGGGGAAAAAGAGGAACTCTGTAACATGATGTAACTAAATTGTACCCATATGTCCATAATGAAATAGGACATGTGAGCTTCCAAGTTGTAACGAATTCACCAGAGAAGTTTTCTGTACCGTATCGTGGCTAAAATTCAAATCTAGTTTATAGTTCTTCACAATTAATGGGTCAAAGGTAATTAAGAATCCCATGTAAATTATATGTGTCCCTCTAATCCACTTATAATGTTATCCAAACGATAATGCATAAAACGTTCTAGTTACTGGAATTTTCAAATGCTATTACTTTTTTTAGCATATAATTTACTTACTAATCAATTGCTAATAAATGTAAAAAAACTTTTTATGCAAAGAGCAGGTAGTCATGCTCATTTTTTATATTTGCATGGATACCTTGTTAGAATTCAACTTGATCCACAACAGTTATCTTCATAAAATTAGGGAAACCCTCCTATCAGGGAAAAAAAGATGAAAGCCTCAAGTATTTAGATGCCTTAGACATTTGAGGCAAATTCTCCTCGCATTGAAGATTTCAAACCGTACTGATATACATCACTTCAAGGGAATCTAGTGAAAGCAACCTTATCACATATCATGGTACAAGAAAGGGTTAAGTAGTTAGAAGAACTAAAAAGAGTTGAAAGAAAAAAAAAATATGAAGGTCATCAATCTCACCACAATGTGTGTCCCGATTGAGTCCTAAATGTCCAATTGAACTCTAGCTACTTAAATATAAAAAGAATATTGAGTGCTTCAATGGCAAGGTCTACCACAGCAATTGTGCTGGATGTAGTGTTATAGGGTCTGCTTTTTGTGCTGTTATTGAGTTAAAATGCAGGGTTGAATTACTTATCAAAAAAAAAATTGCAGGGTTGAATTGCTTCAACGATATGATTTTTGTTTGAGTTAATTACATTTTGTTCCCTCGAACTTTTACTCAATTCACAATGTGCCTTAATAATTGCATCAAAGTGGACCATCGAACTTTCAAAACTTCCGAATCTCCCCCTTCTGTCTACCAGCAGCATCAAATCTCATATATTATTTTATATTTTATATGGTCAATGATAATAATTAAATTAGATGAAAATTACATCTTTGCAGTGAATGTTATGCACATAAACAGCATGTGCAATGAATTTCTGTTAGATTTAACGCTGCTGGTAGACGGAAGGGGGGGATTGGGAAGTTTTGAAAGTTCGGAGGTTCACTTTGATACAATTATTAATTTCAGAGGCACATTGTGAGTTGAGTAAAAATTCAAGAGGGCAAAGTGTAATTAACCCTTTTTGTTTTTCTACCAAAATGATCCTTTTGATTATAGTTTGCCTCAGTTATAGAGCAGGCTTCTTATGGTTTCTCCTGTAATGATCAGATGTCTATGTTGGTTTTGTTTGGTTGACAATATTTTGGAATTATATTGTTTGGAAACATTTTTCTGTGACTGAGAAATGTTGCAGGCAAAGATCAAATGGATCATTTACGAGGATTATAGTCTGGCGTTTGAGTCTGCAATGTTTTGCAAAATCTTAAATTGATTGTACGCAATATATTCTTCTATAGACGAGTTATAGGCTAAAACTGATCAGCACCCAGATCGGGTTTTAGTTTATCTTTTGAAGAAATCTTTCATAAAATTTTCCTTTCATAACCAAAATCTTTATGTTCATTATTTTTACTACTTTCTTTGATTTTGATTTTTATATCTGTGATTGCTTATACATGTTTTTCCATAGCTTTTTAAATTGATAATTATTCCATTGTGTTTTTTTTTTTTCAAAGACTAATTCATTCTCTCTAGATGTATTTGGGATATGTTCCACTGAATTTTCAAATACAAATCTAGAAAATGCAATAGTTGAAATTAAGATGTAAGATGCACGTACACATACATATACATAACATTCCTATATGCAGACATGCATATACTGTATATACACATAAATAGGGGTGAGTAGTAGGGAGATTGTTACTTTTCTTGTCATGGCCCATGTAAAACTACAGTGTCCAAGTCCCCACATAGTATTACTAAACCTAGTTTTGAAGAATAATTTAATCCATATTAATAAATACGTAAAAAATGGGCTATAGTTCCTACTTGAAGAAGACAGCTTATAATTATTAAGACAAGCTTTGTGGGACTAGTTGATTTTGGCATGGGGACCAAAACAAATTAATCTAGAGATTTAAGAGGGTGAGGGATGGGGGGATAGGGGGATAGGGGGCAATGGGCCCTTAGCTAGAGTACTCCCTTTCTTTTTCCTCAATGCAGATGTGGCTAGTGCTTCTTTGGGTTATGATTAATGGTATCAAATTGCATAATGATGTAGAACCTAATGAGAATATAAAAGACTCAAGAAAGGGTGATTGTAATTCTCCAAATTATGATTAAGCTCCACTTTGGATTGGATGATTGCATAACCAAGTTAGAGCATTCCCATCCGATTCCCTAAATTTTTCTCTAAATTTTAGCTAAAAAGGACACTCCCTATAATTTTATCCTAAATTTTACTCATTTTTAAAAAACCTTCTACATCTCATTCCCTATCCTTTCTCTATTCTATTAAAATAATATTCTTCTATTATTTCTTTATTACTTTTTTCTCTCACTTCCATTTTCAAACTTCACTACTTAATATTTTTTCTTATGTTTTGAACTATTATTATAGTGAATATTTTAAATAAAAATTTAAATTATCTTTTTAAGGGTTTAATAATATTTTTAAAATTATTATTTTTATATTTTAGTAATTATTTAAATTATTTTTAAAAATATTATTTAAAAGTATAATAAATATGAGTATAAGAGAAAATGTAGTTGATTGAAAAAAGAATTTATTTTATTTATTTAAATAAAATATTAATAAAAAATTATTTAGGGGATGAATAGTAGTTCCCTATATTTAGGGAACCACTATTCATTTCCTAAATCAAAATCCTAAAATAGGGAATGGGATGGGAGGGGATTTTTGAGCTTTTCCCTAAAATTTTTCCTATAATTTAGAGATAATAGTGTTTTAGGCATCCGGATGGGGATGCTCTTATAACAGACTATATAAGTGATTCTAGAGACCTTCAACTATAAGCTTGTGTTGATCTTTTCGAAATATAACATGGATATGCTAATGCTTTTTCCTAGGCAATGGTAAAGGGGTACCACCACAATTGACCCAGTAATTGCACAAGGCACTAAGACATTATAGAAGGACAGATCGAGCATTAAGTATTTGAGTGGGGAATATTATATGCCTCAAACTGTTATGTCGTCCCTCATAAGGTTGAAATTGTTAAAGATTCAACCATTGATCTAAAAGCCCTAGGACTGTTGAATACTAATTTGGTTAAACATATAACCCTCAAGATCATAACATTCCACCACGCTTTTGAATTCGACGTCCACGGCGGCCCACTCTATCGACACTAACCCGGTGGTAGCATTTTCCCTTTTGGCGGCTTCACTCATCTATCAGTATTCAATGACTTAACACTATACCCATACAAAGTACCAAGACATTTTAATCTAGCCTATAGGTCGCCCCCTCCGTGACTTAAACCCTTGACGTGGTCCTGCTCTAATACTAATTGTTAAAGACCCAACCATTGATCCAAAAGCCCTACGACTGTTAGATACTAATTTGATTAAACTTTTAACCCTCAAGATCATAACAAAAGGATTGTGATGACACTGTACATGTAAGTACTAAGCTTCACGCTGGTTTTTTCGAGGTTAAAAAGCTTCAATTGTAACTTTGATCGGTCATTGTGGATTATTGTGAAGATGTGACAAATGCTTTCTAGGGTTGCGACAATTTATTGGTATATATCAAAGACAACTTACAATGGTATGTGCAACAAGGATTGAATGCAATGAAGGTCCTGATGAGAAAATCATAGATTCGGGTGAAAGAACTTGTCCAACTTTGAATCATTTGAGACCCATATTTGGAGGGTGACTTTGCAAAGGCATTGCACAATTTCGTATTGAATATTTAATTAATAGGTGGAACCGAACTTTACAAGTAATTCTAAGAAACTATAAGTTTTAACTTTCACTAACTCTTTTAGAATATAGCATATACAGAAGTGGCTGACACCATTGGTTCATCACACAGAGAGATTGAGTTTTCCCATTGTGAGAAAATGGAGCTTTCGGTGTATTAATGTTTGGGAGTGGGGTAGATTTGTATCATTCTTCCTTGTCTTTGGTCATAAACGTAGGCTATCATGCCAAACAATGTAAATCTTACTTTCTTGTGCGATAGTTTTGTTCTATCTTCTATTCCATACATGTTTGCAATCCAAATGAATGTATTACAAGCAAAGCATACATTAAGTTTCCCTAGACCAAATGCGAGCCAAGGGAAAAAACTAGCTGATAATAGCATTTTCCAATCAATAACTCAGACTAATTAATCATACGTCACCGATGCCAAAAGATAGGATCGATCTTATTTAGATCTTGAGATCTAAATGATACATTTGACATGTCTCAATTTATATCTGAAACACCATAAATGCATGGAGTCATTAACGTGGGAGGGAGGGAGAGAAACAAATAAAGGGAAAAATGAAGTCTTTGAATTCATATGGTAAGCGATAGGTGCATCGCACACCCACGAGAAGGATCAAGAAAAATAAGTGAAATTAAAACTTAACTTGCCTCAAGCCCACTCACGATTATGAAATGTAATAGAAATATGCATGCACCTTACACTTTTACTTACTACGTGCCTCCTAACAAAAAAAAAATATCTTTCTTCTACCTAGTGGGAAAAAAGGATGGATGAACCTGCTAATTAATCTTTTGGTGTAAAAGCTGCTTTAATATGTTGAAAATTAGACATCTCCTAGACACAGTGGTTGCATTTGGTGTCTTTAAGCATACCTGTTGAAATGGGACTTCAGTACTTATACCTAATTAGGTTGCTTTCTTACCAGTCATGCATGAGAGTAGAGAAGTTTTATAGAAATCAAATTGAAAGGTATCAAACTGAAGGAAGGAATCAAATTGCAAAAGATGATAAAAAATAACACAAAATAGGGAATTCTAGAAGGTAAAACTTAACAATTATTTTCAAGTTATAAAAAAGAGCAAGAAAATTGAAACGAGATGGACTCATGATGAAGATATATAGGTGCAACTGTTGTTGAAATCTAGAAACTTAAGCTCCATTTGGATACAGAAACGGTTTCATCTCACCTTATCTCATCATTACAAATTTACAATTTTATCAAATTCTCACACAAAATATAATAAACAATTTAAGTTTTT
Source organism: Juglans regia (assembly GCF_001411555.2). Taxonomy (NCBI): domain Eukaryota; kingdom Viridiplantae; phylum Streptophyta; class Magnoliopsida; order Fagales; family Juglandaceae; genus Juglans; species Juglans regia. The sequence continues at coordinate 6,216,662 of NC_049910.1, read as the reverse complement.
CAAATCTCAAAATAATAATAATATTAAAAAATAATATTTTAATAATATTTTATTCAACTTTCATCTAAAACTATCTCATCTCATCTCATTATCCAAAAGGAGCCTTAACCGAGCTCTAGAGTTCTGAGAGAGGAAAAGTTTGAGCTCGAAATCTCATATGATAGCATATATATATATAAGATTTGTTTTCTTTTATTTTATCTCCATGTCCAGAAGAAAATACATATATATGTGACAAAGTTTAGAATGCAAGGATTATAGCATGAATACGGAGACATTTGTTTGAGGGCCTATTATTTGACGCCAAAGCTAGAACTAAGCAGATTTAGCGATAGGTGTTACTAGAAATTTTCTGACATTACATATATCAGAAGTTTATTATTGGCTTTATTTGTTGACAATAATCGGTTTCTTTACCTTTGTCTTGTAGACCTAGCTATCAGGTTCTAATTTATTCCTTATATAATATTAAATTATTATTACTCACTTTAAAAAAGGTAACCGGCCGTAAGAAGCTTATAGGAGGGTTAACAAAGAATTAAGTAGGTGTTTTGTGGAAGAGTTATGTATACTACACCCTATCCTATTATTTTCCATCTCAAATGCTAAAATGACAGTACTAATATCCATTGACTTTTGGATGAACAGTCGAAAAACAGTCAAAAGTAGATGGATAAGTTAATATTTGTGAGATGGGCGTGAGGTGATAACGCATTATGTAAAATTTTCATTTGTGGAATCATGTTTGGATTAAGACCCTTTGCTAATTTTACCTTTCCTCTTTCTTGGTCTACCAGCCTTCTTTTAATTTAGTACTCTGTTATTTTTAGTCCATCTCCTGTGCAAATCCGGCATAATAGTGCTATGACCTCTTTTTTTTATTTCATTTCATTTATATTAATCATGTTAGTAATTACAGTATAACTTAAAACATCCTTCGAGGGGCATAGTTTATTGTTTATGATCTGATACTAGTAAGGCTGAAAGAAGTTAAAGCAGGAGAACTTCCATAATCTGGAACATCTAGATAAAACAATGTACAATGCATTTTGAAAAAATACAGGTAAGACAAGTTGTTTTCATTCACATGGCTTATAGTTGAATTAAGATCAGATCAAAGTTTCTTACTATCTATTCCTCTTCTACTACCAAAAGGCAATAAACCATTCAAAGTTTATGAATCATTCGATAACATACTTGATCTGCAATTGCAGAGGAATCCTTTGAAGTATGATTTGAAAAACTGAGTAAAAAAATAGAACAGAAAACCATAGTTGTTTGCAATGCAAAGTAGATTTCATATATGTAACTCATAAGAGTTCAAATTTAGGTGCATAAAAAATGCATGCAGGTTTACAAAGAATCCAAAAGATGTTATATCTTCTTATAAATCCAAATGAAAATGATCGTAAAAACAATAATGTGAGTAGAAAAGACAAAACTCAAGATAAGCACCTCAGGAATACATCTTTCAGATTTTGTTATTGAAAAAGGGATAAAGAATGCGCTAGTGATTTAATGACAGACCAAACGATGAATGCGATGGCATCAACAAGAAGCAAGGCTTGATGAAACGGTTCGATTCAGGTCAATTCAGCTGAACCGGTCAAAAACCGAACCAATTTTAGTAGTCTTTTTTAATCTTTCACTGAACTGTTAAAATCGAACGATGTAGACCAATTTGAATTGATTCCAACCAATTCCAAACTATAGTTATTTTAAGTTGTCTAACAACTGGGTTTTTGTTTTAATTTGTTGTACAAAAATATGATAGAATTAAACATGTATTAACTTTTTCATCATTGTCTTCAATAAGAATCACATAAAAATTGAAAGATAAAACATTTAGTTCTTTATTTTCTTTAGTTGAACAAAAGATTAGGAGATGAATAAGTGCTTTGTATTAAATTTGTGGTTGTGCATAAAATACTATATTTGTTATATGCTTATAACTATAGAAACACTCATTTATCCCCATAAAAGGCCTAATATGAGGAGTGGTAACTCTTTATAAAACCGAGGATGAGTTTGTTCCTAAGCCGTGTGGAGCTTCTCAACACGCCCCCTCACGTGTGGGCCGGTATTTCCGGTATCATCATTGTGGGTAGGTCGCAGGAGCTCATCAACAGTCATAGGTTAACCTACTCTGATACCATGAAGAAATTCATAAGCCTAACTCATCTCATAAAACCGATTCTACAAGAGAGGATTGTTCATTCCTTATAAACATGCACAAAACTTTGTCCACATATACTATGTGAAATCACCACTTGTCCCAAAAGCTTAAACTGATGGGAAGAGTTAGATTTTATTATTTATTTTATATATTAACACTCTTCCTCACTTATAGGTCGGACTCTTTCTCAATAGGTGGCCCAACACGTGGAATATTTAATTAAATGGGATAGAGTGTAAAGTCAGGGTTCGAACTCAGGACCTCTGCTCTGATACCATGTAGAAACACTCATTTCTCCCCATAAAAAGTCTAATAGGAGTGAAGTAATTCCTTATAAAACTCAGGATGATTTGTTCCTAAACTATGTAGAACTTCTCAACAATAACTTAATGGTCTTTATCTTCTTCGTATATGAGGAAAAAAATGTTGACAACTGAAGTTAAATACATAAATTACATATGTTCATAGAAACTATTTAGATTTATATCATATTTTTTTTAAACTAGTCAATAATTTATATTTTATACTCTTTTATACATATGATTTTTAATTATTTCTTATCAACATGAAAGTAACCGATTCAAAATTGTCATGAATCACTACCTACGACTGAACTTGATGGTGTTGTCCTAGGAGGGGTCGATGTGTATTAGAATGGTGTTGACCTTTTGTCAGGATCCATATTACAATGTTCCAGTATCACATGATCACATTATAATATGGATCCTGACAAAAAGGTCAAAGATTTGTGCGAGAATGATGGTAATCCATTGGGCATAACGTAGATATGATTGGTGTTTCCTTGAGTCGTGACAAAATGGTACCAAGGATTGATCTAAGTCTAGAGTTAGATCTAATTACAGGAAAGAGTGTTAGTCATGATGGTGCGGAGAGGTGAGACGAGAGAATTGACAGTGGAGTTTCTGAGAAGTTGAGGGAAGAGAATGGTAGTGGTAGCAATGAGAATTAGAGGAAGAGGTTAAGAGAGTCATAGACATGGACAGATGATATATCATAGTTTAAAATTCAATGAAGCATAATCCCTTTCCCATTTCTTTGGGTTTACAATTTCAGTCACACAAAATACATAGAATATTTCAAAAAATATATATTTTTTACATCGAGATAAAAATGATCCATTTTTAATTTAAACCATGGCTGTGGTCAGTTTTATGTTTTTTTTCTGGCATCATAACATTTTGCTGGTTGCGGTTAGTTTTAGTACTCAAAGGGCTCTTAACATGTAGTGTTCGTCACGTAGCTGGGTAATTTGTTATTGATGGAACCCCCAACGTCCTAGCTTAGAGCATATATACGGTATAGATATTATTCAATAAATGAAATTTATTAACAAATGATTAACTAGAACGTGAGTTATCATTACTTTATACACTCAAGTAAGGTAATTTAACCTAGTTAGTACATTTACCTAGCCAGTTGATCAAAAATTTAGTTGAGACTATGATCACTAAAATTCGAAGAGCTTGTTCCAATATATAGATATATACAAATGCTCTATTAGACTAAAAGAGGGGCACCACCCTTCCTTCTAATAAATTCTGGAAATGAGCACACTTTATGGAACAAATGGAGGGATGCATCATGTCCCTTCACAACCGCCCTTACTTAGCAGCTTCCTTTGATATGCCCGTAAATATCTCCTCCTCGTTTTCCCATGTTAGATTAAATACTAGAAACTCTAGTATCACTGAGGAGTATAGGATTGTGTAGGAGGTTCGGTAACGGCAGTTCTTGGAGCTAGGTGTTCGTACGTAACCAAAGGAGTGGCTATAAAGGTATGTCTCGTTTGGTTACACAGATGAGATGAGATGAGATGAGATAAAAATTGAAAGTTGAATAAAATATTGTTAGAATATTATTTTTTTGAGATTTGAAAAAGTTAAATTGTTGATTATATTTTCTATAAAAGTTTGAAAAAGTTGTAATAATTATATGAAATGGGATGAGAATAGCTCATCTTGATAACCACCAAGCAAGTCTCTTAGTAGTTAGCACCATTATAATTTCTAAATTCATCAACACTAGGGTTATACAATGACCCCTAACGTTCAAAATAATTCATTGTTTTTCTAACATATAGGATGTTATACATTCAGAGATACAAAATACAAGAGAAGAATTAGACCAAACCTTAACACAAAAGTGAAAGTAAAAACTTACCAACTAGTTATAAATTATTTTGGTATAACATACTACTGCATACAGTAAAGATAAACATCTCTTTCACTCGGTTAAAAGTCCTGTGTTAATAATGTTCTTGCATAAACATGATTTATGGAAGAAAATCCATGAAATCTAATTGGGAAAAGTAAAATGTTAAAACTTAAAACCAACCCAAAGACGGCTGATTTGGATAGTGAATTTAGATAAAATGAGTTGAGATGATTTATAAATAGTAGTGAGATATTTGAGTTGAGATAAAATGAGTTAAAAATGGTTTGAGTTAAAATACTTTATGGAGTTTTGGGAAATGAGAAAAAAAATTGAATAAAAATATTATAAAAGTTAATATTGTTATAATATAATTTTTACTATTATTTTTATTTTAAAATTTGAAAAAGTTGAAAAATTTTTTTTTTTTTTTTTTGAAAGTTTGAAAATTTTGTAATAATTAAGTAATGATTAGATGAAAATTTTAAAAATTTGAAATTGAAAAGTGTTTGTGATTGTGGTGTTTTGATATTGCAATGAGATGAGATGAGATGAGATGAAAACATCTCTCTATCTAAACTAGGCCTAAAACTGACGGTTATGTGCTTAGCAACCCAAAGATTAGTAGAGAAGATGATACCATTTAGCGAAAACCCACAAGCTATGTGGGAATTACACATTTAGCTCGGAAATCAAGTGAAGGGTGATACGACTTGATAAGACTTGAACAGGTGTTATGTGCCATGTTATATGAGACATAACCCACATGTGTCATGATTATGGAGTTATGATTTCAAGCTGGGGAGAGCCAAATTCTAAGCCAAAGAAAGTTCAACATTTTCCATTATAAACTTTAATTCAATGTTGTGCAGTAACAACTGCTCAATATTCGTGATTATACAGCAAGTTCATTTGGGATGTTATACATGAAGTATAGGTGTCTGATGAATCTGATCCGGCTATGTGTTTTTATAAAGGCCTTACCAATATATATGTTTTTCATGCAATGGATAGGGGGAGGTAAGAGTGGTGGTCGTGGTGTGGAGGACTGGGGCAATAGACAAATTATGGGGGTGGCACAAAAAAGTCTAAGATCAAGAAAGGGAAAAGGTACTGATCATGGTGATTGTACACAGAACTGGAGGGGGAAGGAGGCCGTCACGAGAGCCATAGACTTAAACCAGAAAATGGTCTACAGTTCATCAAAGTGAAAGAGACGGTTATCGTTACATATGCAGTTCATAACAGTTGTCTTTATCTAAATATAGAGCATGCAACGTAAACAAGATAACCCTTCAAGACAAGTTAGAAATTACGACAGAATGTAAATATAATAGGTTCTCCTAACTTCTTTTCATGCGAATTGTAATGGCATGGAAAGGTGATTTTAATGTATTGTTGTGTCTAAGAAATATCCAGCGCAAGTGATACAAAACGTAGCTCTTGCAAGATATGATATCTTGGACATAAAAAGCACAATGGGCGTCGAACCAAATTCTCAACACAAAGCGAATGCAACAGATTAACCATAGTTTTTTTTCTTTTATTTCCCCCCTTCCCCCCATAAAATCACATCATATCTCATCAATCACAAAGTACTACAACTCTAAAAAACACGGTACTGTCAGATGAATGAGCTTTAGGCCCCGTTTGGATTGAGAGATGAGATAAATTGAGATGATTTGTGAATAGTAGTAAGATATGTGAGTTGAAATTTATGAATAGTAGTGAATTCTCACCGGCTCTTAAAGGCTGTGAGTTCTCAAAAGGAACTTATAATCTATTTAAATGTTTACTTACTGGCCGGCCTGCTCACAGGAAATTAATTCTTTTGATTATTATTTTAGTGATGCAAAAGTAACAGTAATATGAGGCTTTTTTTCTATTTGGAGAAGTAGAATACGAACCAATCACAGAATTTCTCTATTATGGTAACCGAAGTTGTTACAAATGAAATACTGATCAAATAAAAAAAAAAGTTGTTACAAATGAAATGTTAGGAGAGGGAAATTGCAGTGAACATGCCAAATAGGGAAAGTCCCACTGGTTGAACCAGAACGATCAACGGCAACGTGGCTACCCAGTTCTAGAATCAAAACTGGCTGGCAGTATATCTATATATACCCATGCTTCATCAAATTTTTTAACAAACCCTAATTAATGAAAGTTTCCATAATAAGATGATTAAAGAGAGACACTTAAGGAAACTCAGCAAAGATTAAAAGAGGCGAAAAATCGGAAGAGGGAGGGAGGGAGGGAGGGAGAGAGAGAAATCAGACCCGCGGAGAACATATATAGTTCTGAAAACTTCAGGAACTCGAAAATGGATGGGAAGAAAACGGGGAAGCTATCAGAGTAGTGGAAATCACTAGAGAGCTGTTTTTCCTTTTAATCAATCTGTGAATATGGACGGAATCGAAAAGGTACATGATAATCTAAAAGGTCCTAAGTGAAATCTAATCGATCATTGCGTAGGAAATATGTAAAATATTAAGATATCAGACACGAACACACGGAGAAAGAGATGAAACAAAGAGAAATATATCGCACACTGATCAAAGGCCAAGTTCCTCGTACTCAAGGCATTTACTACAATTTCCCAGACCTTGTTGCTACATCACGCAGTCATAAATATTCCAAAAGCGTGAAGATTTTTTTATATCTAGGGAAAATACAAAGAAATGCACATAAATATTTGACTACACGTATCGAAGCAGCATAAAAAAAATCGAAACGAAAAGAAATGGAGGATTTGGTGATGAAAGTTAAGAAACATACTCAGAGCTCGAAAACTCATAGAGCCTGCCTTTCTGGGAAAATACGATCACGGTGACTTCGGCCTCGCAAAGAACGGAAAGCTCGAAGGCCTTCTTTAGCAGCCCGTGTCGACGCTTCGAGAAGGTGACTTGCCGACTCGTCGTATTTTCGATTCGCTTCATCTGAATCTTCCCTCTCACCATGTCCTCTATAAATGACCAGAAAAAACTGCTTCATATCAGTATGCCATAAACCTGACCAAAATCGGCGAAAAGGCTTAAAAAGGATCAACATGAAATAATTTCAAATCTCACCAAGCTCTAGTGAAATTTCCAAAAACACTAATGCTTCTTTGGCTCGAGAAGTAACGACTGGAAAACTAGTTCCAAACCAGAAGGTGAGAGAATCCAGAACAAAACAGAAACTACAAAAAAAAAACTTATCAGGGTTTTGTTGAAATAAAACACCAGATCAAACCAGAACGGATTTACAAAACGAACAGAACAAACCAGCGCTACACGAAAGCTGGAAAATTTACAGAAACCCTAGCTAGGAAGATTCTGAGAGCAGAACAAAGAAGATCTTCGTAGCTATGGATGGATGTGTAGTCTTTAGACTCAGACCACACACCCTTTTCTTTCCATTTTCGTAAATCCTTGACTTTTCTCTTTCAAGTCCTTACCCACAAAAAAAAAAAGAAAAGCATAAGAAAGGAAAAGAAAGAGAAAATTACCAAAAATGATTCGGATAAGGAAAATACGTATCCCTATCTCTTGCCTTTTTTTGGTAAAAGAAATTAAGCAAAAGATAAGGAAATTAGACAAACTGAAATAAAATAATTATTTATATATTAATATTTTGTCCACCTTCTGTGGAGAGTGGAGCTCCAATACAATGCGCCCCATAAAGTCATGGAAAAGTTTAGTCACAGCACCACGTCGATATCATCGTACAATGACGTTGGCATTTACCCAATCAAATGGCGACACCGCAGGAGCTTCTTTTCTCGGCCAATGGGAGTAGACCGCGTCACGTGGTTCGCATTGTACGGCAAGTCAGCCAACATTGGGGTAGTGATTACTGCAATTGGGTGATGGTGACTTTTGGTGCTGTGAAGCTGGAATTTGCGTTGCCTGTGCTAGATGAGATATTTTACTGTCCGTCATTGGTTTATGGTGCCGCTGTCCGTTGGTTTTAAAAATTTAACAAAAAATCTACTCAACTTCTTACTATTCACACAATCTCCACACTTCACATTATTTTTAATTTTTATTTTTTATTTTTATTAAATATTTATTATATGAATAATGAATAAAAAATTTGAAATAATTTAAAAAGAATAAACTCAAAAAAAAAAATTTTAAAATATTAAAAATTTAAAAAAATTTAAAAAGTGTGGAGTGTGGTGGAGGTTGTGTAGCAAAGCTCAAAATTTAAATATCTATTCTTAAATTTATAATTTTTATAATATTAAATTAACTTAATTGTTAAAATTTAATATTTATTAATAACAATTATTAATTCATTAATATTCAATTATATTAGTATAATATAAGTAATATCTAATTTATTAGTGATATTATATTTTAACCATATTTTTAACTTTATAATTTTTATATTTAAAACTTTCTTTTTCCTTTCTCAAAAATTTATAAAAATCTTAACTTAAATTATTTTACTATTATTTACAAATTATCTCATTATTATTCACATATTTCTCATCTCATATATGTAATCAAACGAGACCGTAGTATATAAGTTTTTTAGATGAGTAATACTGGATATAAGTTTCAGATAGATAAATTTTATGTAAATTTTTTTTGTAAGAAAATAGGTTTTACTAAAAGATAATAGGTTTTTTTATATTTCTTCAGGTGAGATTCACTTTTTTATAAAAGAATTGCGTAGAATTTATCTATTTGAGACTTGTACAAATCATTTCTCTTTTGAGATACGGATAATTTGTGTTTTTCTTCTTTAAGTGACTATCTAAATAACTTTTATACAACATTGATACTAAGTATATGTTATAGGTGTATAAATCTCGTATAATTTTTTTTTTGTCAAAAGCAAAAGTTTTTATACTTGTAAGTCGGTGTATAAATAACACCTTTTATATTCTTGATATAGCAATAGTTGATTTGTAAGATATTTAAATCTTAAGTTTCTATTATAAATCAAGTATTGCCTAGGGGTGGCAAATCGTATTTTCGGGTCGTGTCGTATCGTGTCGTGTCAAGTCATGAACATTCGATTATATAAGTCAACCCAAACTCAAGCCGTTAAACTAAATGTGTTAAACTTCTAAACCTTAATTACTCAACCTATTTAGTAATTACCCAGCTTATTTAGATAACGGGTCGTGTCGTATCACTTGTTTTGATCTATTTAATAACTAATTAAAAATATGTTAACATGACACGACTCATTTAAACCCGTTTATTTCATGTAAATGGGTTGCACTAAAACGCATAAGTCATTTGACCTGATTAACATAATTTCACAAAATTTAAACTCTATATTTATTAATAAAAACAATATTTTAAAAAATATTTTTCAATTTTAACATATAATTAAATCAATATTACAAACTATACAATAATAAATATGAGAATAAGTTTAAAATTACAACCTCAACGATAAAAATATAAGCATATTGAGAAATATCAATATTACAACTTAACAATAATAAAATTTTAATTTTAAAATAAATTATAAACGAGTCAAAATGAGTTGATTTCATGTTAATTAAGTAGGTTGACCTGTTATTGATTCGTTTACAAATCGTGTTTTAACATGTTAACTCGTTTTGACCCGAACCTGTTAATTTTATGTCGTGTTCGTATTAAATTTATGGATCATGTCACATATTACCACCCATAATATTGCCATAAGAACGACATAGTGTGTGTACACCAACTTACAAATGAAAAGTTTTCAAAAAAGTATATCGCACTAAGAAAACTTGGCTATTTTTTTCACTTTTTCATTACAAGGTCCACTTTTTAATAAAATGTATCAAGGCTTGTATACTTGTATATTGTACAAATCTTTACTCTTTATACAGCTATGTGCAAAATAATTGAGATGTGTTTAAAATTTTAAAATAATATATTATTTGATTTAAAAACACTCTCTCCTTTTAAGTTAATTTTATTTTTAAGTTAATTTTAAAAAATTATATTATTACATGCTAGGAGATCTTTCATAAGATTAGGCCTTCATCTTCAGATAATATATATATCTAGCGTAGGATTAGATCATCTTAATGTTTTCAATACATATTTTTTAGCCACATCTTGGGATGAAGAGAAAATAAATTTTTTCTTTTTAAAATCTTATGAATACAATACATTGCTTTATTTCTCATAAATTCTATTTGCTCTTGATTTATTTATTCAGCAAAAAAAAATCTTATACCAAAAAAAAAACGAAGTTTATGGTATGAGAAATTATATTTGCAATTGTAGAATCCGTAAGCGCCGCACATTTTATTTAAAAAGTGAGTATATACGAGATCCACATAAAAAATTAATTTTTTAATAATAAATCTTACTTTTTTTCAAAACGATTGTGTGACACTTGTAGAGTTCACGACTGTATGTAGCATTACTCTTATTGTATATTCCGTCATGCAAAAGCAATAATTCCTTTTTCGATCTACATGGTAGAGCTAGCCATCCTTCTTCTAAATGCTAAAATATAAGAAATGATATTTACAGTCTTGAAATGTATAGTTTTTACGTACTATTTTTGGAAAAATTGATAAATTTGATATTCACATGAAAAAATTATTTTTTTAATATCTACTCTTACTTTTTTTCAAATAAAATATATATGAAGGGAGTGCACGTTCTAATACTGTATATAACGTTCTACGAACAATGCTAGGGATCCCGCTGGGAGCTCCCACTCCTTTTTTTTTTTTTAGTTTTTTTCCTTAGTGATTAAGAATGTGTTGTTTAATAATATTGTGAATTTTCTTCTTTTTTAAAAAATATTTAAAAGTGTTAAAAAATGATATGAAAAAAAAAATACTAAGTAAAAAAAAAAAACTTTATAAAAAAAATTGGAGAGGGAGCTCCAGCGGAATCCTAAGCATTTTCCAACATTCTACATATGTATTAATAAGTCAAAAATTTTATACCAATCACATTAGTAGAATATGCAAAAAATATGTAAAAGTGATTATATGCAACATAACTCTTGATAAACACCCTTAGCAACTTGAAGAGACGTGAACAGAGTACTAAATCAACAAATTTCGATAGTTGGGTTCATTGGTTAGATTTGTATGTACTTATTATCTGCTAAAACTCTGCATGCTTATCAAGCACTCTCCTAAACCCGATCGATCTCCAAAACTCTAGATGTAAGTACGTACGTACCCAATTGCGATTTTGAAACCATAAAATAATTAACTTTTGATGTAACTATTAAATGTGAACATGTTGAAGTAAATGCTTCTGAATTGAATTAATTTGATAAATAATATTACACAACTATTTATACTAGTTACAAGAAGTAAAGTAAAAAATACAAAGAATGAAATACAAATAGAGGAAATTACAAACAAGGACTCAGTGAAGGACCCAGTAAAAATACACAGTAAAAATACAGAATAAAATAACGCTTTAACAAATAAAAATTAATACAACAATTATAAATTGTAATACTCCCCCTCAAGATGGAGAATAAATGGAATGAACTCCTATCTTGATGATCAAAGTAAAAAATTGTTGGCGGCCCAAAGCTTTAGTAAGAACATCAGCAAGTTGATGTTGAGAAGTAACATAAAATGTCTAAATAACCCCAGCTTGAAGTTTGTCCCGTACAAAATGGAAATCAAGTTCAATGTGTTTTGTGCGTCCATAGAAAACAGGATTAACAGCAATATGTAGAGCAGTTGTGTTATCACAAAACAAATGAACATTATTAGAATGAGAAACTTGAAAGTCTGAAAGTAAGGTAAGAAGCCAAACAATCTCACAAGTTGTAGTAGTCATCGAACGATATTCAGCCTCTGCAGATGAACGAGAAACTGTTTGTTGTTTCTTGGATTTCCAAGGCACCAAAGAATCTCCAAGGAAAACACAATAACCAGTGACAGACCTCCGTGTATCAGGACAAGAACCCCAATCTGAATCTATGAATGCTTTAATTTGAAGAGAAGAGTTAGTTGGAAAAAACAAATCATGTCCTGAAGTTGATTTTACATATTGTAAAATACGGCAGGCAACTTTTAAATGAGGCTCATGTGGCTTATCCATAAATTGACTAAGCCGATGAACAGAGAATGTTAGATCAGGTCTTATAATGGTAAGATATAACAATCTACCAATTAATTTTTTAAAAACAGTAGGATCACTTAATAAAGCACCAGTATCTTTACTACGTTTCAAATTCTGTTCCATTAGAAAAGATATTGGATTAGCACCAAGAAACCCAGCATCTTGTAATATTTCAAGTGCATATTTACATTGGCACAAAGAAATACTTTGAGGAGACCATGCAACTTCCAAACCAATGTATTTAAGTTGCCCCAGATCCTTCAGTTTAAACTTGGTGTCCAATAACAGTTTCAGATTATCAACAGCATGTGAATCATTACTTGCAATCAATATGTCATCAACATATACAAGGTGTGCAATAAAAGAATCACCATTGGAACGGGTAAACAAGGAGTAATCAACTTTTGATTAGTTAAAACCAAGTTCAAGAAGAGTATTAGAGAACTTGGAAAACCATTAATGAGATGCTTGCTTCAGTCCATAAAGTAACTTGTTTAATTTGCACACTTTAGACTCCCCATTAGTATGAAAACCACGAGGATGAGTCATGTAAACTTCCTCAAGTAAGTCACCAAGTAAAAAAGCATTATTCACATCGAGTTGAATCAAAGACCAATTTTTAACAGCAGCTATAGCAAGAAGTGTACGAACAGTAACCATTTTTGCCACATGTGAAAAAGTTTCAAAATAGTCCAAACCCTCACGGTGGGTATACCCTTTAGCAACCAATTTTACTTTGTAACGCTTAATAGAACCATCAGCTCTATACTTAATTTTATAGACTCATTTACATTCAATGAGCTTTTTTCTAGTAGGTAAAGGGGTAACAATCCAGGTATTATTATTTTTTAAGGCTACAATCTCGACAACCATAACATCTCTCAAATGAGAGTGTTTGACTGCCTGATAATAAAACTCAGGCTCTATATTAGCAATAATAGCTAAAACAAATGATTTATGTTTAGAAAACAACCTATGATAAGAAACATTATGATGAAGATCATATTGAGTACCTGTTGGTATAGGAACAAAACTTGTGGAATTTGATGAAGAGTGTGTAGTAAGGGAGTTGCAATAATAATGCTGCAAATAACCAGGAGCTCCTCTAAGTCTAGATGATTTACGGATTGGAAGAGAAGCAATAAATGATTGGACTGGTTCAAGATCTGTATTGAGTTATGATGAAGTGGGAAGAGGTAAATATGAAGGAAAAGAATTCTCAATAGTAGGTAAAACTATGTCTGGAGGTAAGGAATTTTCAACAGTAGATATAGTTGAAGGCACATGATTTTGATCAAAAATTTATGTTTGATTTGGAAAAGGCAATGGAACATAATTAAAATGCATTGAAGTTGAGTTAGATGAAGACGCAAAAGGTAAAGGAAAATAAGATTTATAAGGAAAAACATGCTCATGAAAAACAACATGTCTTGAAACAAAAGTATGTTTGGAAGCAAGATCTAAGAGCTTATAGCCTTTTATGCCAAAAGTATAACAAAGAAATATATATTGTTGTGCTCTAGGATCAAACTTAGAACGTGATCTAAGTAGAGAAAATGTAAAACAAAGACAACCAAAAGTTCTGAGATGATCATAGGTAGGAGGGGATTGAAAAAACAACTCACAAGGTGATTTATTTTCTAAAATAGGTGTAAGCAATCTATTTATGAGGTGAGTAGCTGTGAGAATTGCATCTCCCTAAAAAAGAAGAAGTAAATTGGATTGAAACATTAAGGCCCGAGCTGTGTTTAAGATATGTTAATGTTTACATTTAATAACATAATTCTGTTAAAGTGTTTCAACACAACTTAAATGGTGCATAACACATTTTGATTTAAGAAATGATGTTAAGAAAAATTCAGTACCATGATCAGAATGAATTTTCTTAACTTTTATTTGAAACTGTGTTTTAATATGTTTGAAAAATTGAGGAATGAGACAAGAAACTTTAGATTTGTATTTTAAAAGATAAATCCATGTGGCCCTTGTACAATCATCAACAATTGTTAAAAAAAATTTGTTACCTTCAACAGTGGGGGTAGAAAAAGGTCCTCATACATCACAATAAATTAAATCAAATGGAGAGGTAGAGAAATGAGGATTATTAAGAACTTTTTTTTTTTTTTAGCTAGAGGACAAACAAGGCATGGAAGGTCAATTTCTAATATATCAGTAACAACTTTATTTTGTAATTTCATCATTGAAACAGGTAAAAGTTGAGAGTAAAGTAAATCACTAGGTGAAGATAAAGTTCAAATAAAGCACGTTTTGATGATTATGATCAAACAAACAATTGTTTAGCTAAATTTGAAGAAGATACAGGTAAAAGTTGAGAGTAAAGTAAATCATTAGGAGAAGAGCCTGATTGTTGCAGAAGGTATAGGCCTCCCTTGTGTTTACCCACTCCAATCAGCTTCCAACGAATTAGGTCCTGTATAAAAACAAGATAAGAAAAGAAAGACAAACAGCAAGTCAGATTTGATGTTAACTTGCTAAAGAAAACTAATTGAAGGAAAAAACTGGAATACAAAAAATATTTCTAAGTATTAAATCCTTAGAAATGTGAACAATGCCAACACATGTAACAGATACGCTTTGGTTATTTAGATACTTGACAGTGGTGTTAATAATTGGAGTGAAGGAGGAAAAAAATATGTGGATGGAACCATGTGATCTGTGGCTCCCAAATCAAGAATCCAAGAAGAAGAATCAAGATTAATAGGTATAACACGAGTAGAAGAAAACACGGATGGAATATAAAAATCAGAAGAGCCTATATCAGTAATTTGAACAAAAGAAACCACATTAGCAGTGTGTTGTGAAATTGTAAAGGACATAGCATGATCAGATGATTGAAGCATAGCCAATAATTGCTGATATTGAGACTCAGTTAATGAAATAGGAGATGTAACCGAAGAAGTGTTGTTAAAGACAACTTGATTGGTCATGAACTGCTATCATGGCTTGAACTTGTATCCTGGGGGAAATTCATGTAGTTTGAAACATTTCTCAATAACATGGCCAACAAGACCACAATGTTTGCACACAGGGCATTCATTCTTCAACACAGGCTTCACATATTGATTAGTCTCATATTTAACAGCAAAAACATGATTCTCATGTGAAGAGAGAGGGAGAATTGAAATCTCACATTGTTGTTCCTCTTGTAAAACAAGGTAAAAACCTTGTTAAGAGGAGGCAACAACTCCATTAATAAAATTTGAGCCTAATAGAGGCATATGACTCACTCAAACCAACAAGAAACTGAAGTATACGCTCTCGTTGAACATAGGAATTAAGAGTTTGAACAGCTCCACAAGAACAAACCAGACGATTTGTAATTGATTAACTCGTCCCAAAGACCTTTCAACTTAGTAAAGTAGGCACTAACATTCAATTGGCATTGAGAAAGAGTTGAAATCGACTTTTGTAACTAGAAAACACGGGGATCATTCTTCTGAGAGAATCACTCCTTGAGATCATTCAAGATCTCATGTGCCGTATTGATGTACAGAATACTAGTAGAAATCTCAGACGAAACAGAGTTAAGAATCCAGTATATTACCATGTTATTACATCGTATCCAAGAAGCAAGCATTGGATCAATCGAATTTGAAGGTTTGAGAACACTTCCATTAACAAACCCTAACTTGTTCTTCGCGGACAACGCCATGTGCATCGATCGAAAGACCACGAGTGATAGTTATTACCATTGAGAGATCGAGTAACGTCTAGAACAATACCAGGACTATCTTTTGGATGAAGAAAGAAATGACTCGAAGATTCTGCCATCGAAATCAAAGAGGAAGACGAAGGGCTTGAAACCATGAGAGAATAGGGGAAAAAAATTGTAGAAGCATGTGGAATACTCTAGAAAACTTTTGATACCATATTAAATGTGAACACGTTGAAATAAATGCTTCTAATTGAATTAATTTGGTAAACAATATTACATGACTATTTATACTAATTACAAGAAGTATAGTAAAAAATACAAAGAATAAAATACAAATAGAGAAAATTACAAATAAGGACCTAGTAAAATAGAGTAAAAATACAGAATAAAATAACACTTTAACAAATAAAAATTAATACAACAATTATAAATTGTAATAGTAACTACTTTTGGAAATGAATGGCTTCGTTTTATTGTACGAGGATGCTCGTTAAATTGTTGGGACCGAAAATGAACTCGACCGAAAACGAACTCGCCTTTTAATTAGTTGTGATTCATTAATAGTTCCTTTATTTGTCAAACCAATTGAAGTATCTTGATTGGTCGACCCCCGCCCACCTCCTTTGTAAGATCTATACTACAAGTTTAATGGAAGTAAAATATTTTAGTCACAAAGGGATTATACAAAAGTAAATTTACAAACTTACGTGGTTTAATATAGTAGGTCAGATTATAAAGTAGATCTAACAGATTTTATGAAGTCACATTAGTTTGTAAATTTATTTTGTATAATCTCTTTATATCTATAACAATTCTCTACTTTTCTTTATTAGTAATTAGTGTGCCAACAAATGCTAGGTAAAGTGGGCATTGTAACATTTATTATTCATTTAACAAGGATTTTAATACTTGAGCATCAATAAATACTATAAGTCTTATTTTAGAGCATCTTTGTCGAATTAGCAATCCCAAATGTCAAAATTTGTCTAATATATCACTTTTTTAGCTTTTGGCCGCTAATCATCTCATTTTTTATAACAAAATAATAATAATATATTTAATGCATTTTTTTATTTTTAAAATAATTTTATTTCATTTTCATAATCTCCAACAATTTCTAACAATCATTTTCATTTTCATTTTCACAATCCAACAATATATAACAATTAGCAAATAGGAATTATGAGAAAATTGATATAAAACTATATGACCTTCCTACAGTAGCAAGTCAATATTTGTTTTGGGATTTACTGTAGCTCGTGGGTTGGATGGTTTTGCTTTGGCTAATCCAATGTAGTCTAATTTATGATAACATTAGCTAAATTAAGAGTTCAACTACCATTTAACTAATCTAAGGAGGATGCTCTTATATATTTATCTATCTCCTTTTTAAGACCATCAAATTTAAATTACAACTTAAGAAAAACTTGATCATCATACATGAATAGATGAATAAAATTTATTACTTTTCTTTAAAACAACTAATAAGTAACACCACACTCTCACATTATTATAAGACTCCTAGGTCTACACACAACATCTATAAAAACAAATTACACTCACTAATATTTCAATTTTTGAACTAATATTTTTAATAAGATTGTTCATTCGGTTCCAGTCCAAACCTGAGTATACCCAAATCAAACCGGGTTTCAAATTTGGGCACTCACGCACTCTCTCTCTCTGTCTCTCTCTCTCACAATTTACCACTCCACATTTCAGTCTCACTTCGTCGTTCTCAATCATCCCAATGTTCTCGAGCTTCATCATCGAAGCCGCAAACTCCTTAAAGAAAAGACTTTGATCTTTGGCAAATGCTTCAACAATCCACCTACTCCTGTAATCGCCAAACAGTGCTTGATCCGATCCCAACACGCCCTTTCTTGCCATTATCCTTTTGTAATATTCGTTATCAAAAGTTGACAAGGTCGAATCCAAGAACTCTCCCGCGTTCTGATCCTTGTTTGGTTTTGTGCATTTCTTTCTCAGATTTTCCGCAAACTCATCATTCATACTGGGGTCGGTCCCATGCACTGAACTAAAGTTATGCAACCGGGCTTCGAAAGAAGAACAGTGTGAAAAGCCAAGGTTGTGAGCACCGGAAAGAGCAACCATATCTTTGACTCCTAAACCTCTCTTGGCAAAGCTTTGAATGAGTTGGATTACGTTGAAGGTTGGAGCTGGTAAATTAATGGTTTCTACTGCTTTTGACACCCTTCCATCTTTCCTACCTTTCAGTACGTTCCAATACGGCCCTCCCGTCTGATGAAAATAGAAACATGCAAATACTAGCATGATTATGATTAGAAATTTAGGGGTTGTTCGGGAACTTAGATGAGAGGATATCGTCTCAAAATTTTTCACAATTTCTTTCTTAAATATCATTTAAATATAAAAATATTTTTTAATTTTAAATCGTCAACTTTTTTATCTAATCATTATTTAATCATTACAAATTTTTCAAACTTATAAACAAAACATTAAAAACAATATAACTTTTTCAAATTTCAAATTAAAAATAATATTAAAAAATGATATTTAAATAATTTTTTAACTTTATAATATTTTTATTAAATTTTTTCTATTTTTTTCTTAAAACTCAATAAAATATCTTAACTCAAACCGTTCTACTTTACAGAATTATTATCTTATCTCATTAGCCAAACATGCCCTTAGTGTAAATATCTCCATTACTGGACTGGACTTTTTTAACCAGAGTAAGAGAGCGAGTTATTAATACATAAAATGAGTCCTATAAGATTTATTAAAGTGTTTTGTTATACATTAGCCATTATTTACTTCCACACCCCACACTTGACAATTTTTTTTTTATAGGATGTGGGGTGGTAAATGGTGACTGATGAAAAAAATTATTCTTTATTAAATATTTGATATTGTCGTAAAAATTATTTTGAACGGCTATAAGTGATATAGATTTCACTAATCTGTGTTTATTTTTCTATTGCTCTAGACTTCATATTTCGGTTAAGAATTCTAGCTAGCGGTTCCAAATCTTACTAATATATGTATGTAGCGCGATCCTAAACTAGAGTGGGAGGCAGCAAGGAAATTATATTGTGGTTACTACATCTCTTGCTGCAATGGCAACTATATCAGCGCAAGAAACTGTATGCAGATATGCCATTTCAAGCTTAGTTTTGACATCATCGATCATGTAAAATGAACAAAGAGAGATATTCAGAGGGCCTTCTTTCTCTACTTGGTTGCCAGGAGTCTAGTCCAGCAACATAGAGACATCACATCCCTAACAATAATTGAGAAGATCATGAAATATTCCTATTTCCACATACAATAAAAGTAGCTAGAGAAAGACAAAGAGGTCATACATACGTACCCTTATGAAACAGTCATGGAAGAACATCCACAGGATTCAAGCCGGAACTTTAGGATCATGCATGGATGCGTTAGAAACTGCCCCTAAAATTATCTTCTCAGCTTGCGAACATGTTTGGTCATAATAATGAGCATCAAGCTCCACTCTTGACAATGAAACCATTAGAAAGAGAAGGAAAGATTGTGTAAAAGACTGAGCTTTTGGTTCAAAAACGATAGCCATTGGTTTTCGATTAAGGGTATGTTTGGTAACTGAGAGTACTTGATGTACTCTCACTACTATTTTTTACTTTATTATTACTTTTTATTTATTTTTCTACTATTCATTACTTTTCACATACTTTTTATTACTATTCAATATTTTATTATTACTTTTTTATTACTTTTTCACTACTATTCACAAACATTCTCAACACTTTTCAACACTTTTCATTATCCAAACATACCCTAAGGCAAAGATAAAAGATATCTAAGATCAAATGGTAAGTGAATAGGGATGATAAAAGGATTGCCGAAGTACACAGTATATATAGTTAATCATGGTTTAGAAAAAGCAAAGATTTCAATCGTTTTCGGGTAGATTACATTATACTTCAAAGCCACTCAATGTTGTACAGACCCTTAGAAATTAGAGCCCGTCTATCTTCTGCTTTGTGACCAAGTATCTCCACCTAAGCTCTTATCTTGTACAATCAACAAAGAAATTTCAATTATTCTTGGCCTAGATTTATCATCCCCAAATCATATCGCTATGTAGTACATGTTAAGTGATTATCATAAGTGCATAAGATCACTTTAATAAAAGATTATCACAAGAACAATAAAAATTAAAAAAAAAAAGAGAAAGATTTATCATTATTGTTGCATGTATAGTTAGTTGCTTAGCGCAAAGTACGGTAGGTGAAAGCTGGTACAAGAACTCTATACGACACTT
Organism: Juglans regia; assembly: GCF_001411555.2. Taxonomy (NCBI): domain Eukaryota; kingdom Viridiplantae; phylum Streptophyta; class Magnoliopsida; order Fagales; family Juglandaceae; genus Juglans; species Juglans regia. The sequence goes on along the minus strand of NC_049910.1, from coordinate 6,196,302 downwards.
TCTTTCTTCAACAGAGTAGTCTCATTGGATTAGTTAAAAGTTAAATCCAATGAATTTTTAGCTATTAAAGAGTAAAATATACTCACATTGGATTAGTCAAATTTAAATATTTAGAATTTGGCTACAGTCACTACAACATATACTACTTTTTGCCAAGATGAACTATAGTCAGAAAAAATATATACTTTGTGACAAAAAGTTTTTTCTCACCAAATTGGTCCGTGGCAGCTTGGTGGCATATAACTGGTGAAGAATGTCTCTTTTTCCACCAAAAGTTTAATTCATGACAAAAAAGTATTTTTCTCCACGACATTAATGGCGGAGAAAACATACAAAATTTCGTAACAAATAGTACTAGACCTACCCTCAGCTCGTGAGAAATGAGTGAATTTCCCATGAAATTCAGTGGTGGATAATTGTCTTACCCATGAGCATGTTCATGGAAAATGCTTGCATTCCTGTTTTTTCCCAAGAAAAATAGTCATGGCAATTATAGATTTTGCATGTCCAGCATTCATGAGAAATAACCATTTTCAACCAAATACATAGTCAAAACTAATTTGATAAAACCGTCAGAAGAATATCACAGCTTTAAGACTAACTCAACTATATAACAAATTAAAGGCCATTCACTTCATAAAACCAACACCTGAAAAACTTCAACAAAAATATCATAAATATAAATTATATATATCATAATACTTTTACACATTTTTCAACTGGGTTAACCAGTCAATCAAGGCTGGCTGATTTAGGGTACATGTTTGCAAATAGGGGAGTACAGGAGGTAAGCCAACTACATCAGTAATGTTCATAACAAAATCCTTGTACATGTATACATATTTCTTGTTCTAGACACATTACTGCAATAACATGTGTGCTCCAATTCAACTCCATTCATGGTTGGTTGCAAAGCTTCTTAATCCACAAATATGAGGGGCTCATAGTTACCTGAAAAAACCATTTACTGATCTGTATTAGCCATTAGAAAACATTTCTTACCTAGCTACTAGGACATATGCTTAACAAATCATATTTAGAAAGATGATACAAACAAGTTAGAATCTGGGACGTTTTGTGGTTTACAACCTCTATTTAATAGCCATTGAACAATATTATAAGGGACTTCAAACAATAACTCATTGTAATAATTTTGATCATAAAACATATATACAACACCATATTATTTCAGCCATAAATATCCCACCATTTTTCAAATTCATAAACAACCATCTCTTACTGCTTTTACATACTTGCTGCGCTATATGTATAAATATATATATATTTACTTTATTTCCCCCAAGCCCTATAATTCATGAGTTGTGCCACCTGAAGTAATACATACCTCAAATTTATTCCTAGCCATTTACATTTTGACTACATCTATCTAAGGTGGCACCATCAGTTTTTATCCAAACATACTCCAACCACAATTTGATATATTTTTATATTTATACATATATAACCAAATTGTAAAGCACATTGCCACCTTCCATGTGCAAACAGAGATGTACTAGGATAAGTCATAACTAAGTTAATTGTAAATAATTAGAATCTCAGCAAATAACTAAAGAATAGTTACTCCTGTCCAAGGATTACATCAAAAAAATGTGCATGAATATCTGAATTAATGCAGGCTGGTGCCCTGGTCTAGAACCTGCATAGAATAAAAAGACTAATATTATTTTAATGTTAAGTCTGAAATAACCAATACACAAAGTCTACAAACCAAATCATACTAAAGTATAAGATAATCACCTCTTGATGATAACTAGAAGTCTTCTGAAACAATAAAATTCTTTCCTAAATGTATATATGCAACCAACCCTAAATGTATATATGCCATGGCTTTTGGATTGATACAATCCACAAAAAATGCCTACAAAAAATTCTGCTGGACCCAAATTCAGCAGATGCCTAAGCATCTTGTTGAGTTTCTCTATGAGACTCACTTTTGTAGTACTAGTTTATAAATGATGAAGTCATAGTACAAGTATTTTTTTTTCCATTTTCTAAGAAAAGGTTGGAACAACTGAGTAAGGGCACATCATAGCATGCAAAAATGTGTGCATACCAATACATCTACTTATATATAAATGCCTACTTCTAGATATGAATAAGAAAGGCAACAATAACTCAAGTGCAAACGGATCCAAGCACAAAGGTGTAGGCATAGCGTTTTAAAGTGGGGGATGGAAATTAGATGACTGAAAATTTAGAAGAATATGGTATTATCTGAAAGCTGAAAATAGGTATAGACAAACCTTGGTTATGCTCTCAATTTGATCTAAGAGGGAACAACTCGGTGACGCAACGTTACTGACTCAATCTCATCTTCACGATCTTTCGATGTCAAAATATGGACAGCATGAGGTAATGAATCAAAGCATGCTGCAGCCCAACTCTCATCTATTCTTGCAAGCTCTTCCCTCAGTTACATCATTTTACTGTAACAGAAAACAGGGACAATGAGAAGAAGAAACAAGCAAATATGCACAGCACAGCTTATATAAATAAGGTTCAACATCACACTTGGTTAGATAGTATCTAGCACATGATCCCTAAATTTCAAATGAGGACTGTCATGCCAGTTTTTACAACTATTAAAACAGTGTTAAAACAGGACTACTATGCACCATAATCATAGGGATAGTATTAAGTTAAATCAAAACTAAAATTATGGCAGTTAAACGTTTTCCACTGGACATTATTAGTGTTCCCAACATCAGTGTTCCCCATAAAAAAGGTTACATCAATAATCATTTTAATTATTTACTACATAAGAACAAAATTATATGAGTAGGATATACATGAGTACATCCAAGTCATAACTATACAAAATTATATTACAAAGATTTAAATGTAGGTATTATATTACCTATGTGGTTGGCAGCTTGATGGATCTTTGTGGCTTTTAGAACACTCAATCATTCAACTTCTAGCTCACCAAGAAACAGTATATAAAGCAACACTAAAAGTTCCATAGTATCATCTTAATCTTATGCAATTTCATCAAAAGGGAAGTAAAGGATTGGACTGTTAAGGTATTATTAGTAGTAAATATTAAAGGCTAGAATTTGTTAGTAACTTAAAGTTATAAATTACTTTTATAATGGCACAGTGCAAGCATCCAAAAGAAACAATGGCACTCTACACAAAACAGATATAATAAACAACTGGAGAATTAGAGAACACATACCTCTGGAATGTTGAGCAGGGTAATGGCCAAGGCCAAATTGACACTAACACGAAAACCTTGTAAAAGAAGCATGACAATGTTCACAAACACCCAATTCTTGTGAAATGACACAGCATTTTAACTCAATGAATTCAGGAGCACACATTAGCAGTCTCAGGTTGCACACAAAACAGGTTGTACGGCATCCAATTAATTCAAAATTCAACTAAATCAATATGCACTCATAGACATAACTCAATTTATAAGGCATATCAACATGCGTATCGCCCATGTAATCCAATCCAACATAAATATACATATTCTATCACCTAACACTTGAGTTCAATACGACCCATTACACAAAATATAATCATCTAACCCTCATATTACATTCAGTATGCATAAAACTCATAAAATTCAACACTTACAAATACGTGGGAAAAATGCTGAGCAAGGGCTGTTTGGAGGGGCTGAGAGAGGCGTTGGGGTTGGGGTTGTCGAGTGCTCTGCACAGAAGAAAGGGAGTGGCGGAAAGGTGGGCTTTTGGCTGCGGATCTGGGTGGTGGAGACCCATGAGAGAAAGAGGGAGTTACGGGAAAGGGAGAGATCGTGGGGGAGCTGGGGGATGAACAGAGGGAGCCTGCGAGGGCCTATCAGTGCCGTCGACAACAAACTGCAGTGGCTTAGGTGCGGGTTGCGACGACGACGTGGAGAAGCCGAGAGGGAAGGAGGCTTGTTTCAGGGGAGGAAGAGAGAGAGAGAGAGGCGTAGTGGGGAGGCTGGGTTCAGCGAGGCGTGGTCGCCGGTGAAGTGGTGGTCGCGTGGTGCTGTAGTGGTGGTCGGCGGTTGGGCTGTGGTCGAAGGAGAAGAGAGGGAATAGGGGAGGGGTTCCGTCACTGCAAGGGGGAGGGAGGAGAGAGAGGGAAAAGAGAAGTGAGGGGGAAAAGAGAGAGTGAGGTTTTAATTTAGGCGCTTCATCTTTGGTCTTCAAATTGGTATGGGTATGGCGGTGAATATTTAACTCATTTGCGTCGATAGAACGTCGTATCAAATATTTTCCCCGCAAACCCCCCCACCCCCAAAACAAAGTATGGTTTTACTCACCGCATAATCTGATGGTAAAAAAGGTTTTTTTTTCCCCACGAACAAATTTCATGAGAAAATATAATATTTAATTTTATTATTATTTTTGGCGGGTATTTATCGCCACAAAAATAATAATGTCGTTGCAAATACTAATAATCCAAAATTAAAAAAAGTTTGGCAAGCAAGATTATTTTCGACGATAACGCGTTGGTGAAAATAGCTAACAATTTTGTCACAAAAAACGAATAACCCACGATTTCTGGAAAGTTTATTTGCGACGACTTTTTATTGTCGCAAAAAACATTTTTGCCTTGACAAAAAGTTATTTCCCACAACGGTTTACTTGCTGACATGATCTCGTGGCAAAAAGCTTGTTTTTTTTGCCACGAACAATTTTTGTGTCATTAGCACACTATTTGCCACGATCGTATATATTGGAAAAAGAATTCGTGGGAAAAGCCCATATTTGTTGTAGTGAGTGACTTTCAAAAGTTTTTTCAAATTTGAAGGTTACTGTACATACATCAAATACATATTTTATTAATTATTTCTCTCTCCCTTTCTTTCTATCACATATTTTATTACAATTAATATATTAATTTGACTTAGTGATATATTAATTTATATAATAAGAACATGATTATTACTTAACATATAATAAATAGAATAGTAAAATATGATAAAATTAAATAAATTAATAATTAAAAAATTAAATATTTTTGAAATTATTAGTTATTCATTACCATATAATGAATAAATATATAATCTAATGTGGAGATTTGATGTGAATAACCAAAATCAAATTCATCTTATATTATTTTATTATTATATAATGAAAAAATAGTTATTCAAATGTGAAGATTTATGTGAATGGAATAGTCAAAAGTCAAATTTCACTTATATTAATCAAAATTGTCCTTTAACTTTAACTAATGCAATGAGAGTGCTCTAAGGGAACTAATATTGTTGTTTGGGTGTAGAGAAAGTGAAGCAAAAATAACTTCTTTTTTTTTTTTTGGTGTTGGGGGGGGGGTTTAATGGATTATCTAAAATTATAATTTCTGACTGGTAAGATGAGTTTTGCTACATATAATTACTTTTATGTATTCTTTGTGCATTTCAATAATGTGATTGACTAAAGTAATTATTTTATATTAAAAAAATATTATATAACTAATCACATTAATGAAGTGCACAAAAAAATACCTAAAAGTAGTTGTACTTCAAATTTTTGGGTCAAATATGGCTGATTATTTGAGAAGAGACGCATTGAAAAAAAGAACTAGAGACAAAGACTGGTTGGGCAATTACACCGCTTCGAACAATAGTTCCACTTGGGGAGAAAGAAGAGTCAGATTTAATCAAGCAAGTAAATACCATTGAGCAACAACTACTGAACCATTATCAAAGGTAGAAGCCTTGTAAGGATTGGTTGTGATGCCATCAGATTTCTTGGTGTAAAATTGCCGGTACACTGAGTCAACGTCGGTGAGATAGTAGGTGCCCGGGGAAGGGGAGCACCCCTACCCATGGTGCAAAGAGCACCAAGCATCATCAAAATGGGCCTTACAATTAATATCAAGAGTTTACATTCAAGATCGTAACCACCAAAGTTCTAGCAGACGCCATAATGAAATTCCTGAGTAAATTCCAGCAGGAGACATTAAAAAGGAAATATAGAATTTCACTCAAAACCTCAAAGCGACAAGAATTCAAATTTGTTATCAACAGTTTAATCAAGACAATCACTCATTTATGCAAAAGTTTAGGAAAAAGACGATGACTGTTCATGTCATGATTTAAGAACAACTTTCCTGATAGATGAAGAATTAATGGAGACAGTGATAATCAGTCTATATCACTCTCAATAGATAGTCATGCTGCCTTATAGCAGAGTGCCCCATATCATCATGCTGCACTTTGTTCTTATCTTCTTCCCCTTTAAAAGTTGCCAATAAGGCAAAACCTACCCCTATCCTTCTCTTCCTTAAAAAGCGACCGCATTCTACTCCCCTCTTCACTCTTTAAATATAAGTACTCAAGCTGTTGTGGCCGGCGTTGTGGTTTTCTTAGGCAGTTGATATACTTGCAGTCATAAAATGCGTAAGTATTGCGCATTCATTTTAAATAAGTAAATAAATATAGAATTCACATAAAAAAAATAAATTAATATAATAATAAATCTCACTTTTTTAAAAATGAATGTTCGACGTTTGCGCACTTCATGAATGTATTCATCATTACTCTTTTTAATTTCCGTCAAACAAAGGAAAACAAATTATTCTCCTCAAAAAATAAATTTGACCGAAAATAAATTATTTACCCTACTTTATTCCAAAGCAAAAGGCAGCACGAGAAAAAAGAAGTTTTATTCCCTCTTCATTGTACCAGAGAAGCTAGCATGAAACCAGCTGGCCGTCATTTCACTAGGCTTTTTGCTACATCAAGCTTTTGATATATTTATTTGGCAGCAAACTGTCACATTCATTCAGTGCTCATATTTATTGAACGAGAGTTGTAATTGCAGCTAGTTCATTCAATTGAAAATTCAATGGGCCAAACGAAGCTGTACAAGAATGGTCCTGCTCTTAGAAACCATCTGAGCCAATGCCATACGCATTTTACAACACTCATGCATCTCTCTTTCTCGGATGATTTCAACCGTTCCCATGAAGAGAATGCTAACACTTAGCAGTTTCATGGAATTGTAATTTAATGCTTGAAAATAAGTATAGTTCACTGTTTGAAACAAGTACTATAAGTTGGTAAGTAATAAACTCAAAACCCTAAATGCATATCCGGACACATATAGCTTAAACCGTATAGGGAAAGTATGAGAAAACAACTATGCATGTGAACCACAGTTAACGTACCTTTTGCATGCTTGCGTAGGGGCCATAAGTGTTCTGTATTTTAAGCTAAAGCAGTCACAGGGCAACTCTCCTTTGGCAAGTCATAGGGATTAAAATCTTGGTAATTGTATACATTACTCATATTACCCTCCCAACCTGCTAAGGGAGAGGCGCCCTATAACCGGTTCGCTTATTGAACCAAATTACTGATCACCCTTGTTTTTTTATCTGCATTGTACTGCTTCTGGGTGTTGGAAGTGACATCTTGGCAAGCTTTTATATTCACTTTGGTTTGTGCTCCAGTGAGAGAATAAACCTTAGAAGCAATGGCATATGCTTCACTGTTGATGCTATGGAAGAGGATATTCTTGGGGATCTGCCTTTCTTTTGTTGGGGAGGGGGGCAAAGGGGAGAGGGTTCATTTCACGCCAGACATCTTTATCTTCTTCATCGATCCATGACCAAATCTTGAAAAATCTCTTTCCAAGATAAAAATGATTCTTTTGTTGCTTTGAATGTATGGGAGAAGTCGGAAAAGCAGCTGAGAGGAGAATCGGATGATGAGGGGCCTTTAGTACAGAATGCCCTCATGCATTCTTTTCCTTCCACTTTGCTTTATTCTTCGGCTTTTTTAGTATTTATTCTTTGGACAGCAATACACCAACATCCTTCTGTCTCGAAACCAGGTTTGACTCCCTAGCTGATTTGCCAAAATTATGAACCCATCTGCAAAGTTTTTCAAATTGAAATTGGCATCAACGATGTATTAACTAAAGCCCAAACAGTACCTTTTATCAATATTCAATACGCAATAAAAAGCCCCAGAGAGATGCATAACAAATAAAAAATGATAATAGCTGATATTCCATGCTTGAAAAGCAGAGGATCTGAACATCTTGTACTTCCTCACATGGGAATGCCTCTCCTCGTGCAAAATCTTTTGTCCCATATATATATTCTTTGAAAGAAGAAAATTAAATTTGTTTTGTTAACTTCATTGACAATGGGATCAAGAACAAAACAAATATTCCAGAGTTCCCCATTTGATATCGTATATGCCAAACAGTAATGTCATGTTCGGCTGAGTGGAAGTACGAATACTATCCTGAATAAGATTCCACTAAGGCCTCCTAAAGTGGTTGATAGATGGCCAAAAGTTCAAAATATGCATTTTTTTGGGGCTTGTGTTTTGTTTTCAAGCAATACTACTCTTCATTTTAGATTTCTCTCTCTCGCTCTTTTTTATTTTTCAATTAAACGGCGGCAACTTGAATTGAATCTCTCTTGTTAGGGCGGCAGTAAATACCTTATATCCTACAAAACTCAACTGTACATTAATACAGTCAGGTATGGAAGGCGACCAATGATGGATTGTTCTCTACCATGGAAACTTTTAAGAGACCGTTATCCTTCTTTCTTAATACTTACCCAAATTGCAGTTTTTGCTTAGGAATTGTGGTTTGATGTAGTATCTGTGGATGAAAAGTGCAGCTTTGTGGAGTTCCTCTTGCCTCAAAATGTGTAAGCTGTTTGCATGGTAATGTGGGACCAGTAAATCATGTTTTCTTTGAAGGTTACAGGGCTGGTGATGTTTGGAAGTTTTTTACTTCCAAATCAATTTCAATTGTGGAGTGATGTTCATAATCTCAATCTCCGCGGAGACACTTTGAATTGTGGAGTCATGTTCTAGATATTGCTACACAAATCAATTTCAAGATTGTTGATGTTTTTAGAGAAGGAAATATGCTGGCTGATGGCTTGGCAAATTTGGGATCTGATGGTCATAATGCTTGTTTCTTTTCTGCAGCTGAGCTTCCTTCCACAACATCTCATCGAGTTTTATGTGTTAGGCAAGTCTGCCTACATTTAGACATGGCTTATAAGTTTTTGTTTTCTATATTCTTGTAGATGGTAATGCTGTAAAAGGTTTCCTGCAACATTAAGTGAGGTCTTTGCTGAAAAAAAAAAAAAAAAACCCTCTCTCTTTCGGGATCTTAGAAAAAGAAAATATTTTAACCACAAAATGATTACACAAAAGTAAACTCATTAACTGACATGACTTAATGCGAAACGTCAGATTATAAAATTATTTTTATTATAAAATAGATTTATGATTCTATAAAGTCACATCAATTGATAGATTTATTTTGTATAATTTTTTTATATCGCAGTTCTCCTTCAAAAAAAAATAAAAGACTTAATAGAGATACCTTTTGCTCCCAAGAATTAGACCCAAATTTAAAGTAAAGTGGGCATTAGGACCCAAATTAAAACCAGACACACAAAAAAAAATAAATAAATAAATAAGCAAATAAAATTAGGGTCAGGTCAACCATAAGACCAGACTCGCTAGAGTCGGCTAGACATAACTATAGTTTTTTGAAAATTCAAAGGATTGGAAACGTGTTGATATCTACGACACAGTATATACAAACGGACAATAAAAAACCGTACAAGAAAAAAGAAACAAGCTTTGGTTTGCATTGCCAACACTTCTTCGCTTATGACAAAGTTGAGCTGCATTAATATTTCCGCCAACTGTTTTTTTTTTTTTCTTCTTAATTTATTTGTTGTTTTAGCAATCTACAGCTCTTTTCTTTTTCTGTTTATTCATCAGTCAGTACCGTTCTTGATGGATCATTCTTTCTGCTTATTTGTAGGCGATTACCAACAACCCAAAACGAACAGAGTAAACAAGAAATATGCCTGTTAAAGGTTAGAAAAAGGGGGGCCAAATTAACGATTTCACCTTTTTCCAAAAGGTTGATTTGAACAAAAACTTTGTTCAGTGATTAACAACAAATACTGCTCAAAAATAGAGAAAATTTGTGTTTAACAGATCAATTTTGCAAGATTTTTGCTTTTCTCATTGAAATTAAGACCTGAGGCAAAGCTGAAAGCATGAGTTGTATTCATCTTAGTCATGCAAACAGAAATCAACCCATTCTTAGGAACCTTAGTACTATGAATGTGTTACGATTCTACTTCGATTAAGTATGAGATTGGTTGGTAGTTTATAAGTCTCTAGACACCTTTCTCTTGTAAATCGGTTTTTAAAGGTGAGTTCTACCTAGTGGATTAATAACAAATGGTATCAGAATCACCCCACATATGCAGTCAATGTTGACACGGTTGCAATCGTACGGCACGGGAGGTGATGCCAACAGGGCAGTGTTCGTTCGGGACTAGGAAAGACCTAGCATACAATCAGCCTGTGTGAACACTGGGACCGTCGTGGACATCGGCTACGGAGCGTGGTGGGGTGGTTGTTACGATTCCATATCGACTAAATATGAGATTGGTTGGTGGTTTATAAGCATTTAGACACCCTTTCCTTATAAGTCGGTTTTCAAGATGAGTTCTATAGTGAATTCATAATAGAATGATACAAGCTTGTATGGACAAAGACCTTATTTATAACCAAGAATAGCTGTGAAAGTCCGTGAAGTTATTGGAAAACGCTGTTGTATTAATCACCCTTTATACAACACACACAAAAGGAAAAAACAAAAAAGTATACCCCAAATGCAAAATAAAAAGTTCCAAACAGTTTCCGCTTCTTCTCTGCATGTTACATTCCTGTATCGGGAAGGCGAAAAAAACAAAAAAAACAAAGACACTAAATAATATTTCGCGTAAACTACCTCAATAGTAGCTACTTAATTTCTTGATTTTGAAGGAGTGATCTTGATGACTAGTCCAGGAAAGACATCATCGGGATCCTGGATATGAGGGTTGCGTTCCACGATGAAGGGGTCGTCGCACTTGTCGCTGATGGTGTGGAGGGTCTCGCCCTCTCCAACAACATAAATCTCGTCGCAGGGCCGGTCGAAGAGCTGGCTCCCTCTCACTGGTTGGACATCTTCTGAAGAATTCTCCCTTACAGAGGCCAGCAAGATTAAGCCTAATAAGACTATCGCACAGTACCATGAGATTGTATCGGCCACGGACATAGATGTTGCCTTCATGGTTTTGGGTGTAGGGGAGGAAGAAAAGAAAGATGATGATCAGATGGCTTTTGATGAAAAACAGAGCATTTTTTGACCATATATATATATATGGAGAAAGGAGAGCCCCCATGCATACGCACATGATAATATTATATATATGAATGACGTATACGTGTGTGTGTGTATGAGAGAGAGAGGTCTTGGCCGCCTGAGTGGGAGGAAGTTGGGGTTCAACGTATTGGACTTGGTTCATGAAGTGTTTAAGGGTGCAAGCAAGAATCGATCACCTTCCTAGTTCCTACTCCACTATTTACTGAAAATGACCTGAATAATATTTTTATTTTTTCCTTTGGATATATAGAATTGAGAAGCTCGTAACGTACGTAGACAATTGTAGTACAATTTCTTGACACGTGGGTTGTGTCTATTGGCCAAGTAGAAAGGTTCCACCGAAAGTGCTATTCAAGTTTGGAAAATGCTAGTTTGCAGGCTTAATTTTTGATGGAGAATTGGGGCTGCGGTTAGGTGAGCAACTTTGCAGGAATTGCAGCATATGTGCATAGTCAACCCATGAATATCACATAGAAAATAAATAAAAATAAAAATAAATAATAAATATAGTGGTCTATCAAGTTCATTTTTTCTCCTTTATAATCGGTTGATTCCGAACCCCTTGCAATTTGACACTGTTCACATGGGCAGTTGTATTTATTCCTTGGATTTGCATGTCAACCACGCTTTAATATATTATTAATTACATATATATTTTTTCAATACGATGTGTA